>NW_028227579.1:0-34261 GCF_978045245.1 Mus caroli
ATGGAAAATGAGAATAATCAGACTATATAAACCAGATTTGGAAAAAAAAATTGAAAAACGTCGAAAATGAGAAAATCACACTGTAGGACCCAGAATATGCCAAGAAACCCTGAAAACGTGGAAAATTAAAAATATACGCTGTAGGACCCAGAATATATCGAGAAACACTGAAAAATTAGAAAAGTAAAAAATCACACGGAAGGACCCCAAATATGGCGAGAAAACCTGAAAAAGTTGAAAAATGAGAAAATCACACTGTAGGACCCAGAATTATGAAAAAACTTGAAAAACGTGGAAAATGAGAAAAATACACTGCAGGACCCAGAATATGACGAAAAAAACTTGAAGAACGTGGAAAATTAAAAATACACGCTCTAGGACACTGAATATGTTGAGAAATCCTGAAAAATTAGAAAATCATAAACTTACACTTAAGGATCCCAAATATGGAGAGAGAACCTGAAAAAGTAGAAAATTAAAATTTCACACTGAAGGACCCCGAATATGGCCAGAAAAACTGAAAAACGTGGAAAATGAGAATAATCACACTGTAGGACCAAGAATTGCGAAAAAACTTGAAAAGCGTCGAAATGAGTAAATTACATTGTAGGACCCAAAATGTGCCGAGAAACCCTGAAAACGTGAAAATCAAAAATTCACACTATTGGACACAGAATATGGCGAGAAATACTGAAAAACGTGGAAAATTTAAAATTCACACTGAAGGTCCTGGAATATGTCAAGAAAAGCTGAAAAACGTGGAAATGAAAAAAATCACACTGTAGAACCCAGAATATGACGGAAAAACCTGAAAAACGTGGAAAATTAAAAATTAACTCTAAAGTGCCCAGCATATGGCGAGAAAACCTGAAAAACGAGGAAAACTCAAAACTCACGCTGTAGGACACAGAATATGTCGAGAAACCCTGAAAAATTAGAAAATTTAAAACTCACACTGAAGAAACCCAAATATGGCGAGAGAACCTGAAAAATGTAGAAAAATAAAAATTCACACTGAAGGACCCAGAACATGGCAATAACACCTGAAAAACGAGGAAAATACAAAACTCACTATGTAGGACCCAGAATATGGCAAGAAAAGCTGAAAAAGGAGGAAAACTCAAAACTCACACTGTAGAACCCAGAATATGGCGAGAAAACCTGAAAAAGGTGGAAAATGAGAATAATCACACTCTAAGACCAAGATTTGGAAAAAAAAAATTGAAAAATGTCAAAAATGAGAAAATCACACTGTAGGACCCAGAATATGCTGAGAAACCCTGAAAAACGTGGAAAATTAAAAATACACGCTGTAGGACCCAGAATATGGAGAGAAACCCTGAAAAATTAGAAAAGTAAAAAATCATACTGAAGGACCCCAACTATGGCGAGAAAACCTGAAATAGGTGGAAAATGAGAAAATCACACTGTAGAACCCAGAATTACGTAAAAACTTGAAAAACGTGGAAAATGAGAAAATCACACTGTAGGACCCAGAATATGCCTAGAAACCCTGAAAACATGGAAAATTAAAAATACATGCTCTATGACTCAGAATATGGCGAGAAACCCTGAAAAATGTAGAAAATTACAAACTCACACTGAAGGACCCCAAATATGGCTAGAAAACCTGAAAAATGTGGAAAATTAAAAATACATGCTATAGGACCCAGAATATGGAGAGAAACCCTGAAAAATTAGAGAAGTAAAAAATCATACTGAAGGACCCCAAATATGGCGAGAAAACCTGAAATAGGTGGAAAATGAGAAAATCACATGGCAGGACCCAGAATATGCAGAGAAACCCTGAAAAACGTGAAAATTAAAAATTCACACTGTCGGACACAGAATATGTCGAGAAATACTGAAAAAATGTGGAAAATTAAAAATACACGCTGTAGGACCCAGAATATGGCTAGAAACCCTAAAAAAAGTAGAAAATTACAAACTCACACTGAAGGACCCCTAATATGGCGAGAAATCCTGAAAAAGGTGGAAAATGAGAAAATCACTCTGTAGGACCCAGAATTGGGAAAAAACCTGAAAAATGTCGTAAATGAGAAAAATCACACTGTAGGACCCAGAATATGACAAAAAACCCTGAAAAACGTGGAAAATTAAAAATACACGCTGTAGGACACAGAATATGCCGAGAAACCCTGAATAACGTGAAAATTAACGATTCACACTGTCGGCCAAAGAATATGGCGAGAAACCATGAAAAAAGTGGAAAATTAAAAATTCACACTGTATTACGCAAAATATGGAAAGAAATACTGAAAAACTTGAAAATTAAAAATTCACACTGAAGGACCTGGAATATGGCAAGAAAACCTGAAAAACGTGGAAATGAGAAAATCACAGTGTAGGTCCCAGAATATGACGAAAAAAAACCTAAAAAAAGTGGAAAATTAAAAATTCACACTGAAGGACCCAGAATATGTAGAGATAACCTGAAAAACGAGGAAAATTAAAAACTCACACTGAGGGACCCAGAATATGGCGAAAAAACCTGAAAAAAGTAGAAAATTAAAAATTCACACTGAAGGACCCCGAATATGGCCAGAAAAACTGAAAAAGTTGGAAAATGAGAATAATCAAACTGTAGGACCCAGAATTGCGAAAAAACTTGAAAAGCGTCAAATGAGAAAATCACACTGTAGGACCCATAATGTGCCTAGAAACCCTGTAAACGTGGTAAATTAAAAATACACTGTGTAGGACCCAGAATATGGCGAGAAACCCTGAAAAAAAGTAGAAAATTAAAAACTCACAGTGAAGTACCCCAAGAATTGCGAAAAAACTTGAAAATCGTGGAAAATGAGAAAATCACACTGCTGGACCGAGAATATTCCAATAAACCCTGAAAAACGTGAAAATTAAAAATTCACACGATCGGAAACAGAATATGGGAAGAATCATGAAAAAAGTGGAAAATTAAAAATTCACACTGAAGGACCCCTCATATGGCAAGAAAACCTGAAAAACAAGGAAAATTCAAAACTCACACTATAGGACCGAGAATATGGCGAGAAATCCAAAAAAAAAAAGGAAATGAGAATAATCACACTACAGAACCCAAATTTGGAAAAAAAAATTGAAAAACGTCGAAAATGAGAAAATCACACTGTAGGACCCAGAATATGCCGAGAAACCCTGAAAACGTGGAAAATAAAAAATATACGCTGTAGGACCCAGAATATGTCGAGAAACACTGAAAAATTAGAAATGTAAAAAATCACAAGGAAGGACCCCAAATATGGCGAGAAAACCTGAAAAATGTGGAAAATTAAAAATACATGCTATAGGACCCAGAATATGGAGAGAAACCCTGAAAAATTAGAGAAGTAAAAAATCATACTGAAGGACCCCAAATATGGCGAGAAAACCTGAAATAGGTGGAAAATGAGAAAATCACATGGCAGGACCCAGAATATGCAGAGAAACCCTGAAAAACGTGAAAATTAAAAATTCACACTGTCGGACACAGAATATGTCGAGAAATACTGAAAAAATGTGGAAAATTAAAAATACACGCTGTAGGACCCAGAATATGGCTAGAAACCCTAAAAAAAGTAGAAAATTTACAAACTCACACTGAAGGACCCCTAATATGTCGAGAAATCCTGAAAAAGGTGGAAAATGAGAAAATCACTCTGTAGGACCTAGAATTGGGAAAAAACCTGAAAAATGTCGTAAATGAGAAAAATCACACTGTAGGACCCAGAATATGACAAAAAACCCTGAAAAACGTGGAAAATTAAAAATACACGCTGTAGGACACAGAATATGCCGAGAAACCCTGAATAACGTGAAAATTAATGAATCACACTGTCAGCCAAAGAATATGGCGAGAAACCATGAAAAAAGTGGAAAATTAGAAATTCACACTGTACTACGCAAAATATGGAAAGAAATACTGAAAAACTTGAAAATTAAAAATTCACACTGAAGGACCTGGAATATGGCAAGAAAACCTGAAAAACGTGGAAATGAGAAAATCACAGTGTAGGTCCCAGAATATGACGAAAAAAACCTAAAAAAAGTGGAAAATTAAAAATTCACACTGAAGGACCCAGAATATGTAGAGATAACCTGAAAAACGAGGAAAATTAAAAACTCACACTGAGGGACCCAGAATATGGCGAAAAAACCTGAAAAAAGTAGAAAATTAAAAATTCACACTGAAGGACCCCGAATATGGCCAGAAAAACTGAAAAAGTTGGAAAATGAGAATAATCAAACTGTAGGACCCAGAATTGCGAAAAAACTTGAAAAGCGTCAAATGAGAAAATCACACTGTAGGACCCATAATGTGCCTAGAAACCCTGTAAACGTGGTAAATTAAAAATACACTGTGTAGGACCCAGAATATGGCGAGAAACCCTGAAAAAAGTAGAAAATTAAAAACTCACAGTGAAGTACCCCAAGAATTGCGAAAAAACTTGAAAATCGTGGAAAATGAGAAAATCACACTGCTGGACCGAGAATATTCCAATAAACCCTGAAAAACGTGAAAATTAAAAATTCACACTATCGGAAACAGAATATGGGAAGAATCATGAAAAAAGTGGAAAATTAAAAATTCACACTGAAGGACCCCTCATATGGCAAGAAAACCTGAAAAACAAGGAAAATTCAAAACTCACACTATAGGACCGAGAATATGGCGAGAAATCCAAAAAAAAAAAGGAAATGAGAATAATCACACTACAGAACCCAAATTTGGAAAAAAAAATTGAAAAACGTCGAAAATGAGAAAATCACACTGTAGGACCCAGAATATGCCGAGAAACCCTGAAAACGTGGAAAATAAAAAATATACGCTGTAGGACCCAGAATATGTCGAGAAACACTGAAAAATTAGAAATGTAAAAAATCACAAGGAAGGACCCCAAATATGGCGAGAAAACCTGAAAAATGTGGAAAATTAAAAATACATGCTATAGGACCCAGAATATGGAGAGAAACCCTGAAAAATTAGAGAAGTAAAAAATCATACTGAAGGACCCCAAATATGGCGAGAAAACCTGAAATAGGTGGAAAATGAGAAAATCACATGGCAGGACCCAGAATATGCAGAGAAACCCTGAAAAACGTGAAAATTAAAAATTCACACTGTCGGACACAGAATATGTCGAGAAATACTGAAAAAATGTGGAAAATTAAAAATACACGCTGTAGGACCCAGAATATGGCTAGAAACCCTAAAAAAAGTAGAAAATTACAAACTCACACTGAAGGACCCCTAATATGGCGAGAAATCCTGAAAAAGGTGGAAAATGAGAAAATCACTCTGTAGGACCCAGAATTGGGAAAAAACCTGAAAAATGTCGTAAATGAGAAAAATCACACTGTAGGACCCAGAATATGACAAAAAACCCTGAAAAACGTGGAAAATTAAAAATACACGCTGTAGGACACAGAATATGCCGAGAAACCCTGAATAACGTGAAAATTAACGATTCACACTGTCGGCCAAAGAATATGGCGAGAAACCATGAAAAAAGTGGAAAATTAAAAATTCACACTGTATTACGCAAAATATGGAAAGAAATACTGAAAAACTTGAAAATTAAAAATTCACACTGAAGGACCTGGAATATGGCAAGAAAACCTGAAAAACGTGGAAATGAGAAAATCACAGTGTAGGTCCCAGAATATGACGAAAAAAACCTAAAAAAAGTGGAAAATTAAAAATTCACACTGAAGGACCCAGAATATGTAGAGATAACCTGAAAAACGAGGAAAATTAAAAACTCACACTGAGGGACCCAGAATATGGCGAAAAAACCTGAAAAAAGTAGAAAATTAAAAATTCACACTGAAGGACCCCGAATATGGCCAGAAAAACTGAAAAAGTTGGAAAATGAGAATAATCAAACTGTAGGACCCAGAATTGCGAAAAAACTTGAAAAGCGTCAAATGAGAAAATCACACTGTAGGACCCATAATGTGCCTAGAAACCCTGTAAACGTGGTAAATTAAAAATACACTGTGTAGGACCCAGAATATGGCGAGAAACCCTGAAAAAAGTAGAAAATTAAAAACTCACAGTGAAGTACCCCAAGAATTGCGAAAAAACTTGAAAATCGTGGAAAATGAGAAAATCACACTGCTGGACCGAGAATATTCCAATAAACCCTGAAAAACGTGAAAATTAAAAATTCACACTATCGGAAACAGAATATGGGAAGAATCATGAAAAAAGTGGAAAATTAAAAATTCACACTGAAGGACCCCTCATATGGCAAGAAAACCTGAAAAACAAGGAAAATTCAAAACTCACACTATAGGACCGAGAATATGGCGAGAAATCCAAAAAAAAAAAGGAAATGAGAATAATCACACTACAGAACCCAAATTTGGAAAAAAAAATTGAAAAACGTCGAAAATGAGAAAATCACACTGTAGGACCCAGAATATGCCGAGAAACCCTGAAAACGTGGAAAATAAAAAATATACGCTGTAGGACCCAGAATATGTCGAGAAACACTGAAAAATTAGAAATGTAAAAAATCACAAGGAAGGACCCCAAATATGGCGAGAAAACCTGAAAAGTTGAAAAATGAGAAAATCACACTGTAGGCCCCAGAATTACGAAAAAACTTGAAAAACGTGGAAAATGAGAAAATCACACTGCAGGACCCAAAATATGACGAAAAAAACTTGAAAAACGTGGAAAATTAAAAAATACACGATCTAGGACACAGAATATGTTGAGAAATCCTGAAAAATTAGAAAATTATACACTTACACTGAAGGACCCCAAATATGGAGAGACCACCTGAAAAAAGTAGAAAATTAAAAATTCACACTGAAGGACCCAGAATTGCGAAAGAACTTGAAAAACATCGAAAATGAATAAATCACACTGTAGGACCCAGAATATGCCTAGAAACCCTGAAAACATGGAAAATTAAAAATACATGCTGTAGGACCCACAATATGGCGAGAAACTCTGAAAAAATTAGAAAATTACAAACTCACACTGAAGGACCCCAAATATGGCTAGAAAACCTGAAAATGTGAAAAATGAGAAAATCACACTGCAGGACCCAGAATATGCCGAGAAACCCTGAAAAACATGAAAATTAAAAATTCACACTGTTGGACACAGAATATGGCGAGAAATACTGAAAAACGTGGAAAATTTAAAATTCACACTGAAGGTCCTGGAATATTTCAAGAAAAGCTAAAAAACATTGATAAGAGAAAAATCACACTGTAGGACCCAGAATATGACTGAAAAACCTGAAAAACGTGGAAAATTAAAAATTAACTCTAAAGTGCACGGCATATGGCGAGAAAACCTGAAAAACGAGGAAAACTCAAAACTCACGCTGTAGGACACAGAATATGTCGAGAAACCCTGAAAAATTAGAAAATTAAAAACTCACACTGAAGAAACCCAAATATGGCAAGAGAACCTGAAAAATGTAGAAAATTAAAAATTCACACTGAAGGACCCAGAACATGGCAATAAAACCTGAAAAACGAGGAAAATTCAAAACTCACTATGTAGGACCCAGAATATGGCAAGAAAACCTGAAAAAGGAGGAAAACTCAAAACTCACACTGTAGAACCCAGAATATGGCGAGAAAACCTGAAAAAGGTGGAAAATGAGAATAATCACACTGTAGGACCCAGAATATGCTGAGGAACCCTGAAAAATGTGGAAAATTAAAAATACACGCTGTAGGACCCAGAATATGGCTAGAAACCCTGAAAAAAGTAGAAAATTACAAACTCACACTGAAGACCCCTAATATGTCGAGAAATCCTGAAAAAGGTGGAAAATGAGAAAATCACTCTGTAGGACCCAGAATTGGGAAAAAAACTGAAAAATGTCGTAAATGAGAAAAATCACACTGTAGGACCCAGAATATGACAAAAAAAACCTGAAAAACGTGGAAAATTAAAAATACACGCTGTAGGACAGAGAATATGCCAAGAAACCCTGAATAATGTGAAAATTAACGATTCACAATGTTGGACAAAGAATATGGCGAGAAACCATGAAAAAAGTGGAAAATTAAAAATTCACACTGTATTACGCAAAATATGGAAAGAAATACTGAAAAACGTGAAAATTAAAAATTCACACTGAAGGACCTGGAATATAGCAAGAAAACCTGAAAAACGTGGAAATGAGAAAATCACACTGTAGGTCCCAGAATATGACGAAAAAACCTGAAAAAAGTAGAAAACTGAAAATTCACACTGAAGGACCCAGAATATGTAGAGATAACCTGAAAAACAAGGAAAATTAAAAACTCACACTGAGGGACCCAGAATATGGGGAGAAAACCTGAAAAAAGTAGAAAATTAAAAATTCACACTGAAGGACCCCGAATATGGCCAGAAAAACTGAAAAAGGTGGAAAATGACAATAATCACACTGTAGGGCCCAGAATTGCGAAAAAACTTGAAATGCGTATAAAATGAGAAAATCACACTGTAGGACCCATAATGTGCCGAGAAACCCTGAAAACGTGGTAAATTAAAAATACACGGTGTAGGACCCAGAATATGGCGAGAAACCCTGAAAAAGTAGAAAATTAAAAACTCACAGTGAAGTACCCCAAGAATTGCGAAAAAACTTGAAAATCGTGGAAAATGAGAAAATCACACTGCTGGACTCAGAATATGCCGATAAACCCTGAAAAACATGAAAATTAAAAATCCACACTGTCGGACACAGAATATGGCAAGAATCATGAAAAAAGTGGAAAATTAAAAAATCACACTGAAGGACCCCTCATATGGCAAGAAAACCTGAAAAACAAAAAGAAAATTCAAAACTCACACTATAGGACCGAGAATATGGCGAGAAATCCTGAAAAAGATGGAAAATGAGAATAATCAGACTATATAAACCAGATTTGGAAAAAAAAATTGAAAAACGTCGAAAATGAGAAAATCACACTGTAGGACCCAGAATATGCCGAGAAACCCTGAAAACGTGGAAAATTAAAAATATACGCTGTAGGACCCAGAATATATCGAGAAACACTGAAAAATTAGAAAAGTAAAAAATCACACGGAAGGACCCCAAATATGGCGAGAAAACCTGAAAAAGTTGAAAAATGAGAAAATCACACTGTAGGACCCAGAATTATGAAAAAACTTGAAAAACGTGGAAAATGAGAAAAATACACTGCAGGACCCAGAATATGACGAAAAAAACTTGAAGAACGTGGAAAATTAAAAATACACGCTCTAGGACACTGAATATGTTGAGAAATCCTGAAAAATTAGAAAATCATAAACTTACACTGAAGGATCCCAAATATGGAGAGAGAACCTGAAAAAGTAGAAAATTAAAATTTCACACTGAAGGACCCCGAATATGGCCAGAAAAACTGAAAAACGTGGAAAATGAGAATAATCACACTGTAGGACCAAGAATTGCGAAAAAACTTGAAAAGCGTCGAAATGAGTAAATTACATTGTAGGACCCATAATGTGCTGAGAAACCCTGAAAACGTGAAAATCAAAAATTCACACTATTGGACACAGAATATGGCAAGAAATACTGAAAAACGTGGAAAATTTAAAATTCACACTGAAGGTCCTGGAATATGTCAAGAAAAGCTGAAAAACGTGGAAATGAAAAAAATCACACTGTAGAACCCAGAATATGACGGAAAAACCTGAAAAACGTGGAAAATTAAAAATTAACTCTAAAGTGCCCAGCATATGGCGAGAAAACCTGAAAAACGAGGAAAACTCAAAACTCACGCTGTAGGACACAGAATATGTCGAGAAACCCTGAAAAATTAGAAAATTTAAAACTCACACTGAAGAAACCCAAATATGGCGAGAGAACCTGAAAAATGTAGAAAAATAAAAATTCACACTGAAGGACCCAGAACATGGCAATAACACCTGAAAAACGAGGAAAATACAAAACTCACTATGTAGGACCCAGAATATGGCAAGAAAACCTGAAAAAGGAGGAAAACTCAAAACTCACACTGTAGAACCCAGAATATGGCGAGAAAACCTGAAAAAGGTGGAAAATGAGAATAATCACACTCTAAGACCAAGATTTGGAAAAAAAAAATTGAAAAATGTCAAAAATGAGAAAATCACACTGTAGGACCCAGAATATGCTGAGAAACCCTGAAAAACGTGGAAAATTAAAAATACACGCTGTAGGACCCAGAATATGGAGAGAAACCCTGAAAAATTAGAAAAGTAAAAAATCATACTGAAGGACCCCAACTATGGCGAGAAAACCTGAAATAGGTGGAAAATGAGAAAATCACACTGTAGAACCCAGAATTACGCAAAAACTTGAAAAACGTGGAAAATGAGAAAATCACACGGCAGGTCCCAGAATATGCAGAGAAACCCTGAAAAACGTGAAAATCAAAAATTCACACTGTCAGACACAGAATATGGCGAGAAATACTGAAAAACGTGGAAAATTAAAAATACAAGCTCTAGGACCCAGAATATGGCTAGAAATCCTGAAAAAAGTAGAAAATTACAAACTCACACTGAAGGACCCCAAATATGGCTAGAAAACCTGAAAAATGTGGAAAATTAGAAAATCACACTGCAGGACCCAGAATATGCCGAGAAACCCTGAAAAACGTGAAAATTAAAAATTCACACTATATTACCCAGAATATGGCGAGAAATACTGAAAAACTTTGAAAATTAAAAATTCACACTGAAGAAACTGCAATATGGCAAAAAAAAAAAAACCTGGAAAACGTGTAAATGAGAAAATTACTCTGTAGGACACAGAATATGACCAAAAAACCTGAAAAACGTGCAATATTAAAAATTCACAATTAAGGACCCGGAGTATGCCAGAAAACCTGAAAAACGTAGAAAATTAAAAATTAAAAAACTCACACTGAAGGACCCCAAATATGGCGAGAAACCCTAAAAAAAGTAGAAAATTAAAAATTCACACTGAAGAAACTGCAATATGGCAAAAAAAAAAAACCCTGGAAAACGTGGAAATGAGAAAATTACTCTGTAGGACACAGAATATGAAGAAAAAACCTGAAAAACGTGCAATATTAAAAATTCACAATTAAGGACCCGGAGTATGCAGGAAAACCTGAAAAACGTGGAAAATTGAAAATTCACAGAGAAGGACCTGGAATATGGTGAGAAAAACTGAAAAATTAGAAAATAAAAAACTCACACTGAAGGACGCCAAATATGGCGAGAAAACCTGAAAAAAGTGGAAAATGAGAAAATCACATGGCAGTACCCAGAATATGCAGAGAAACCCTGAAAAACGTGAAAATTAAAAATTCACACTGTTGGACACAGAATATGGCGAGAAATACTGAAAAACGTGGAAAATTAAAAATACACGCTGTAGGACCCAGAATATGGCTTGAAACCCTGAAAAAAGTAGAAAATTACAAACTCACACTGAAGACCCCTAATATGTCAAGAAATCCTGAAAAAGGTGGAAAATGAGAAAATCACTCTGTAGGACCCAGAATTGGGAAAAAACCTGAAACATGTCGTAAATGAGAAAAATCACACTGTAGGACCCAGAATATGACAAAAAACCCTGAAAAACGTGGAAAATTAAAAATACACGCTGTAGGACAGAGAATATGCCAAGAAACCCTGAATAACGTGAAAATTAACGATTCACACTGTCAGTCAAAGAATATGGCAAGAAACCATGAAAAAAGTGGAAAATTAAAAATTCACACTGTATTACGCAAAATATGGAAATAATACTGAAAAACGTGAAAATTAAAAATTCACACTGAAGGACCTGGAATATGGCAAGAAAACCTGAAAAACGTGGAAATGAGAAAATCACACTGTAGGTCCCAGAATATGACAAAAAATTCCTGAAAAAAGTAGAAAAGTAAAAATTCACACTGAAGGACCCAGAATATGTAGAGATAACCTGAAAAACAAGGAAAATTAAAAACTCACACTGAGGGACCCAGAATATGGCAAGAAAACCTGAAAAAAGTAGAAAATTAAAAATTCACACTGATGGACCCCGAATATGGCCAGAAAAACTGAAAAAGGTGGAAAATGACAATAATCACACTGTAGGACCCAGAATTGCGAAAAAACTTGAAAAGCATCGAAAATGAGAAAATCACACTGTAGGACCCATAATGTGCCGAGAAACCCTGAAAATGTGGTAAATTAAAAATACATTGGTGTAGGACCCAGAATATGGCGAGAAACCCTGAAAAAGTAGAAAATTAAAAACTCACAGTGAAGTACCCCAAGAATTGCGAAAAAACTTGAAAATCGTGGAAAATGAGAAAATCACACTGCTGGACCCAGAATATGCAGATAAACCGTGAAAAACGTGAAAATTAAAAATCCACACTGTCGGACACAGAATATGGCAAGAATCATGAAAAAAGTTGAAAATTAAAAATTCACACTGAAGGACCCCTCATATGGCAAGAAAACCTGAAAAACAAGGAAAATTCAAAACTCACACTATAGGACAGATTATGGCGAGAAATCCTGAAAAAGATGGAAAATGAGAATAATCACACTATAGAACCCAAATTTGGAAAAAAAAAATTGAAAAACGTCGAAAATGAGAAAATCACACTGTAGGACCCAGAATATGCCTAGAAACCCTGAAAACGTGGAAAATTAAAAATATACGCTGTAGAACCCAGAATATGTCGAAAAACACTGAAAAATTAGAAAAGTAAAAAATCACACGGAAGGACCCCAAATATGGCGAGAAACCCTGAAAAAAGTAGAAAATTAAAATCTCACAGTGAAGTACCCCAAGAATTGCAAAAAAACTTGAAAATCGTGGAAAATGAGAAAATCACACTGCTGGACCCAGAATATGCCGATAAACCCTGAAAAACGTGAAAATTAAAAATTCACATTGTCGGACACAGAATATGGCAAGAATCATGAAAAAAGTGGAAAATTAAAAATTCACACTCTATTACCCACTATATGGCGAGAAATATTGAAAACGTGGAAAATTAAAAAATCACACTGAAGTACCCCTTATATGGCAAGAAAACCTGAAAAAGAAGGAAAATTCAAAACTCACACTAAAGGACCCAGAAAATGGCGAGAAATCTTAAAAAAAAAATGGAAAATGAGAATAATCACACTATAGAATCCAGATTTGGAAAAAAAAATTGAAAAACGTCGAAAATGAGAATATCACACTGTAAGAACCAGAATATGCCAAGAAACCCTGAAAACATGGAAAATTAAAAATACACGCTGTAGGTCCCAGAATATGGCGAGAAACCCTGAAAAAAGTAGAAAATTACAAACTCACACTGAAGGACCCCAAATATGGCTAGAAAACCTGAAAAATGTGGAAAATGAGAATATCACACTGCAGGACCCAGAAAATGCCAAGAAACCCTGAAAAACATGAAAATTAAAAATTCACACTGTTGGACACAGAATATGGCGAGAAATACTGAAAAACATGGAAAATTTAAAATTCACACCGAAGGTCCTGGAATATGTCAAGAAAAGCTGAAAAACGTGGAAATGAGAAAAATCACACTGTAGGACCCATAATATGATGGAAAAACCTGAAAAACGAGGAAAATTAAAAATTAACACTAAAGTGCCTGGCATATGGCGAGAAAACCTAAAAAACGAGGAAAACTCAAAACTCACGCTGTAGGACACAGAATATGTCGAGAAACCCTGAAAAATTAGAAAATTAAAAACTCACACTGAAGAAACCCAAATATGGCGAGAGAACATGAAAAATGTAGAAAATTAAAAATTCACACTGAAGGACCCAGAACATGGCAATAAAACCTGAAAAACGAGGAAAAATCAAAACTCACTATGTAGGACCCAGAATATGGCAAGAAAACCTGAAAAAGGAGGAAAACTCAAAACTCACACTATAGAACCCAGAATATGGCGAGAAAACCTGAAAAAGGTGGAAAATGAGAATAATCACACTCTAGGACCGAGATTTGGAAAAAAAAAAAATTGACAAAAATCACACTGTAGGACCAAGAATATGCTGAGAAACCCTGAAAAACGTGGAAAATTAAAAATACATGCTGTAGGACCCAGAATATGGAGAGAAACTCTGAAAAATTAGAAAAGTAAAAAATCATACTGAAGGACCCCAACTATGGCGAGAAAACCTGAAATAGGTGGAAAATGAGAAAATCACACTGTAGGACCCAGAATTACGCAAAAACTTGAAAAACGTGGAAAATGAGAAAATCACACGGCAGGACCCAGAATATGCAGAGAAACCCTGAAAAACGTGAAAATTAAAAATTCACACTGTCAGACACAGAATATGGTGAGAAATACTGAAAAACGTGGAAAATTAAAAATTCACACTGAAGAAACTGCAATATGGCAAAAAAAAAACATGGAAAACGTGTAAATGAGAAAATTACTCTGTAGGACACAGAATATGACCAAAAAACCTGAAAAACGTGCAATATTAAAAATTCACAATTAAGGACCCAGAGTATGCCAGAAAACCTGAAAAACGTGGAAAATTAAAAATTCACAGTGAAGGACCTGGAATATGGTGAGAAAAACTGAAAAATTAGAAAATAAAAAACTCACACTGAAGGACCCCAAATATGGCGAGAAAACATGAAAAAAGTAGAAAATTAAAAATTCACACTGAAGGACCCAGAATATGGCAATAAAACCTGAAAAACGAGGAAAATTAAAAACTCACACTGAAGGTCCCAGAATACGGTGAGAAAACATAAAAAAAGTAGAAAATTAAAAATTCACACTGAAGGACCCCGAATATGGTGAGAAAACCTGAAATGTGGAAAATGAGAAAATCGCACTGTATGCTGACAAACCCTGAAAAACGTGAAAATTAAAAATTCACACTGTATTACCCAGAATATGGTATGAAATACTGAAAAACCTGAAAAATTATAAATTCACAATGAAGGTCCTGGAATATGGCAAGAAAACCTGAAAAACGTGGAAGTGAGAAAATTACACAGTAGGACCCATAATATGACGAAAAAAATTGAAAAACGTGGAAAATTAAAAATTCACACTGAAGGACCCCAAATATGGCAAGAAAACCTGAAAATCGAGGAAAATTAAAAACCTGAAAAAGGTTGAAAATGAGAAAATCACACTGTGGGACCCAGAATATGGCGAGAAACCCTGAGAAAGTAGAAATTAAAAAACTCACACTGAAAGACCACGAATATGGCGAGAAAACCTGAAAAACGTGGAAATGAGAAAATCACACTGTAGAACCAGAATATGACGAAGAAACCTGAAAAACGTGGAAAATTAAAAATTCACACTGAATGACCCGGATATAGAGAGCAAAACTGAAAAACGAGGAAAAATAAAATCGCACACTGAAGAACCCAGAATATGACGAGAAAACCTGAAAAACCTGGAAAATTAAAAATTCACACTGTATTACCCAGAATATGGTATGAAATACTGAAAAACCTGAAAAATTATAAATTTACAATGAAGGTCCTGGAATATGGCAAGAAAACCTGAAAAACCTGGAAGTGAGAAAATTACACAGTAGAACCAGAATATGACGAAGAAACCTGAAAAACGTGGAAAATTAAAAATTCACACTGAATGACCCGGATATAGAGAGCAAAACTGAAAAACGAGGAAAAATAAAATCGCACACTGAAGGACCCAGAATATGACGAGAAAACCTGAAAAACCTGGAAAATTAAATATTCACACTGTAGGACCCAGAATATGGCGAGAAACACTGAAAAATATTGAAAATTAAAAATTCACACTATAGGACCAGAATATGGCAAGAAACCTTGAAAAACGTGGAAAATTAAAAATTCACACTGTATTACCCAGAATATGGCTAGAAATACTGAAAAACGTGGAAAATTAAAAATTCACACTGAAGGACCTGGAATATGGTAGGAAAATCTGAAAAACGTGGAAATGAGAAAATCACACTGTAGGACCAAGGATATGACAAAAAAAAAAAAAAAAAAAACCTGAAAAACGTGGAAAATTAAAAATTCACAATGAAGGACTCCGACTATGGCAAGAAAACCTGAAAAAGGTTGAAAATGAGAATAATCACACTTTAGGACCCAGAAATGCTAAAAAAAACTTGAAAATCTTCGAAAATGAGAAAATCACACTCTAGGACCCAGAATATGCCGAGAAACCCTGAAATAAGTACAAAAATAAAAACTCTCACTGAAGGACCTGGAATATGTCGAGAAAACCTGAAAAAGGTGGAAAATGAGAAAATTACATGGTAAGACCCAGAAATGTGAAAAAACTCGGAAAAAGTGGAAAATGTGAAAATCACACTGTAGGACCCAGAATGTGCCTAGAAACACTGAAAAACATGAAAAATTAAAAATACACGCATTAGGACCCAGAATATGTTGAGAAACCCTGAAAAATTAGAAAATTAAAAACCCACACTGAAGGATCCCGAATATGATGAAAAAACCTGAAAAACGTGGAAATGAGAAAATCACACTGTAGGACCGAGAATATGACGAAAAAACTTGAAAAACGTGGAAAATTAAAAATTCACACTGAAGGACCCGTATATGGCGAGGAAACCTGAAAAAAGTAGAAAATTAAAAATTCACACTGAAGGACCCCGAATATGTGGAGAAAACCTGAAAAAGGTGGAAAATGAGAATAATCACACTGTAGGATCAAGAATTGAGAAAAAACATGAAAAAAGTCAAAAATGGGAAAATCACACTGTAGGATCAAGAATATGTGGAGAGCTCTTCCGATCAGAGGAGCGCCGGAGCAGCTGGGGCGCAGGGTCGACTGACACTCGCCAGCTACCCACAACACCCGCCACAGGATCTTAAGACTTCTGGTGAGTGGAGCACAGCTTCTGCTCCAATCCAAGTGCTCGGGACCGGAGACAGCATTAGTTAGGGAAGCAGAAACCGGCCTGAGTAGGGCCACAGGCCTCATCCGGCCGGATCAGCGCCGGGGTAGCGGGAGCGCAGGGTTGCCTGACACCCGCCAGCTACCCACGACCCCCGCCGCAGGATTTTGGGACTGCTGGTGAGTGGAACACAGCTTCTGCTCCAGTCCAATCACGCGGGACCTGAGACTGCTCTGGTTGGGGAGAGAGAAATCCGGCCTACATAGGGCCACAACCCTCTTCCGGTCAGAAAAGCACCGGGGCAGCTGGGGCGCAGGGTCGGCTGACACTCGACAGCTACCCACAACACCCGCCACAGGATCTTAAGACTTCTGGTGAGTGGAGCACAGCTTCTGCTCCAATCCAATTGTGCGGGACCTGAGACTGCATTAGTTAGGGAAGCAAAAACCGGCCTGAGTAGGGCCACAGGCCTCATCCGGCCGGATCAGCGCCGGGGTAGCGGGAGAGAAGGGTTGCCTGACACCCGCCAGCTACCCACGACCCCCGCCGCAGGATTTTGGGACTGCTGGTGAGTGGAACACAGCTTCTGCTCCAATCTTTAAACAGTGACAACGATAACAACTAACCCCAGAGATTACTAGATGGCGAAAGGTAAACGTAATAATCTTACTAACAGAAACCAAGACCACTCACCATCATCAGAACCCAGCACCCCCACTTCGCCCAGTCCAGGGCACCCCAACACACCGGAAAAGCTAGACACGGATTTAAAAGCATATCTCCTGATGATGATAGAGGACTTCAAGAAGGACTTTAATAACACACTTAAAGAAATGCAGGAGAACACTGCTAAACAGGCAGAAGACAATAAAGAGGAAGCACAAAAATCCCTTAAAGAATTGCAGGAGACCACTGCTAAAGAGTTACAAATCCTTAAAGAAAAACAGGATAACATAATCAAACAGGTAGAAGTCCTTACAGAAAAACAGGAAAACACATCCAAACAGATGATGGAAATGAACAAAACCATACTAGACCTAAAAAGGGAAGTAGACACAATAAAGAAAACCCAAAATGAGGCAACACTGGAGATAGAAACCCTAGGAAAGAAATCTGGAACCATAGATACGAGCATCAGCAACAGAATACAAGAGATGGAAGAGAGAATCTCAGGTGCAGAAGATTCCATAGAGAACATCGGCACAACAATCAAGGAAAATGTAAAATGCAAAAAGATCCTAACTCAAAACATCCAAGAAATACAGGACGCAATGAGAAGACCTAACCTACTGATAATAGGAGTGGATGAGAATGAAGATTTTCAACTCAAAGGACCAGCAAACATCTTCAACAAAATTATAGAAGAAAACTTCCCAAATCTAAAGAAAGAGATGCCCATGAACATACAAGAAGCCTACAGAACTCCAAATAGACTGGACCAGAAAAGAAATACCTCCTGACACATTATAATCAGAACAACAAATGCTCTAAATAAAGATAGAATACTAAAAGCAGTAAGAGAAAAAGGCCAAGTAACATATAAAGGCAAGCCTATCAGAATTACACCAGATTTTTCACCAGAGACTATGAAAGCCAGAAGATCCTGGACGGATGTTATACAGACACTAAAAGAACACAAATTCCAGCCCAGGCTACTATACCCAGCCAAACTCTCAATTAACATAGATGGAGAAACCAAAGTATTCCACGACAAAACCAAATTCACACATTATCTCTCCACGAATCCAGCCCTTCAAAGGATAATAACAGAAAAAAACCAATACAAGGACAGGAACCACGCCCTAGAAACAACAAGGAGGTAATCCCTCAACAAACCTAAAAGAAGACAGCCACAAGAACAAAATGCCAACTTTAACAACAATAATAACAGGAAACAACAATTACTTTTCCTTAATATCTCTTAATATCAATGGACTCAACTCCCCGATTAAAAGACATAGACTAACAAACTGGCTACACAAACAAGACCCAACATTTTGCTGTTTACAGGAAACTCATCTCAGAGAAAAGGATAGACACTACCTCAGAATGAAAGGCTGGAAAACAATTTTCCAAGCAAATGGCATGAAGAAACAAGCTGGAGTAGCCATTCTAATATCTGATAAGATTGACTTCCAACCCAAAGTCATTAAAAAAGACAGGGAGGGACACTTCATACTCATCAAAGGTAAAATCCTCCAAGAGGAACTATCAATCCTGAATATCTATGCTCCAAATACAAAGGCAGCCACATTCATTAAAGAAACTTTAGTAAATCTCAAAGCACACATTGCACCTCATACAATAATAGTGGGAGACTTCAACACACCACTTTCACCAATGGACAGATCATGGAAACAGAAATTAACAGGGACACAGTGAAACTAACAGAAATTATGAATCAAATGGATCTGGCAGATATCTACAGAACATTCTATCCTAAAACAAAAGGATATACCTTCTTCTCAGCACCTCATGGTACCTTCTCCAAAATTGACCACATAATTGGTCACAAAGCAGGCCTCAGCAGATACAAAAATATTGAAATTGTCCCATGCATCCTATCAGATCACCATGGACTAAGGCTGATCTTCAATAACAAAATAAATAATAGAAAGCCAACCTTCACGTGGAAACTGAACAACACTCTTCTCAATGATACCTTGGTCAAGGAAGGAATAAAGAAAGAAATTAAGGACTTTTTAGAGTTCAATGAAAATGAAGCCACAACATACCCAAACTTATGGGACGCAATGAAAGCATTTCTAAGAGGAAAACTCATAGCTCTGAGTGCCTCCAAAAGGAAACTAGAGAGAGCACACATTAGCAGCTTGACAACACACCTAAAAGCACTAGAACAAAAGGAAGCAAATTCACCCAAGAGGAGTAGACGGCAGGAAATAATCAAACTCAGGGGTGAAATCAACCAAGTGGAAATAAGAAAAACTATTCAAAGAATCAACCAATCAAGGAGCTGGTTCTTTGAGAAAATCAACAAGATAGATAAACCCTTAGCCAGACTCACTAGAGGGCACAGGGAAAGCATCCTAATTAACAAAATCAGAAATGAAAAAGGAGACAGACATAACAACAGATCCTGAAGACATCCAAAACACCATCAGATCCTTCTACCAAAGGCTATACTCAACAAAACTGGAGAACCTGGATGAAATGGAGAAGTTCCTAGACAGATACCAGGTACCAAAGTTGAATCAAGATCAGGTTAATGATCTAAACAGCCCTATATCCCCCAAAGAAATAGAAGCAGTCATTAATAGTCTCCCAACTAAAAAAAGCCCAGGACCAGATGGGTTTAGTGCAGAGTTCTATCAGACCTTCAATGAAGATCTAATCCCAGTTCTTCACAAACTATTCCACAAAATAGAAACAGAAGGTACTCTACCCAACTCCTTCTATGAAGCCACAATTACTCTGATACCTAAACCACAAAAAGACCCAACAAAGATAGAAAACTTCAGACCAATATCCCTTATGAATATTGATGCAAAAATCCTCAATAAAGTTCTTGCTAACCGAATCCAAGAACACATCAAAACAATCATCCATCCTGACCAAGTAGGTTTCATCCCAGGGATGCAGGGATGGTTCAATATACGGAAATGCATCAACGTAATCCACTATATAAACAAACTCAAAGACAAAAACCACATGGTCATCTCGTTAGATGCGGAAAAAGCATTTGACAAGATCCAACACCCATTCATGATAAAAGTCTTGGAAAGATCAGGAATTCAAGGCCCATGATAAAAGCAATCTACAGCAAACCAGTAGCCAACATCAAAATAAATGGTGAGAAGCTTGAAGCAATCCCTCTAAAATCAGGGACTAGACAAGGCTGTCCACTTTCTCCATACCTATTCAACATAGTACTTGAAGTCCTAGCCAGAGCAATTCGACAACAAAAGGAAATCAAAGGGATACAAATTGGAAAAGATGAAGTCAAAATATCACTCTTTGCAGATGATATGATAGTATATATGTGACCCTAAAAATTCCACCAGAGAACTCCTAAGCCTGATAAACAGCTTCGGTGAAGTAGCTGGATATAAAATTAACTCAAACAAATCAATGGCCTTTCTCTACACAAAGAATGAACAGGCTGAGAAAGAAATTAGGGAAACAACACCCTTCTCAATAGTCACAAATAATATAAAATATCTTGGCGTGACTCTAACTAAGGAAGTGAAAGATCTGTATAATAAAAACTTCAAGTCTCTGAAGAAAGAAATTCTAGAAGATCTCAGAAGATGGAAAGATCTCCCATGCTCATGGATTGGCAGGATCAACATTGTAAAAATGGCTATCTTGCCAAAAGCAATCTACAGATTCAATGCAATCCCCATCAAAATTCCAAATCAATTCTTCAACGAATTAGAAAGTGCAATCTGCAAATTCATCTGGAACAACAAAAAACCTAGGATAGCAAAAACTCTTCTCAAGGATAAAAGAACCTCTGGTGGAATCACCATGCCGGACCTAAAGCTCTACTACAGAGCAATTGTGATAAAAACTGCATGGTACTGGTATAGTGACAGACAAATAGACCAATGGAATAGAATTGAAGACCCAGAAATGAACCCACACACCTACGGTCACTTGATCTTCGACAAGGGAGCTAAAAACATCCAGTGGAAGAAAGACAGCATTTTCAACAAATGGTGCTGGCACAACTGGTTGTTAACATGTAGAAGAATGCGAATCAATCCATTCCTATCTCCTTGTACTAAGGTCAAGTCTAAGTGGATCAAGGAACTTCACATAAAACCAGAGACACTGAAACTTATAGAGGAGAAAGTGGGGAAAAGCCTTGAAGATATGGGCACAGGGGAAAAATTCCTGAATAGAACAGTAATGGCTTGTGCTGTAAGATCGAGAATTGACAAGTGGGACCTCATGAAACTACAAAGCTTCTGCAAGGCTAAACACCATCAATAAGACAAAAAAACCACCAACAGATTGGGAAAGGATCTTCACCTATCCTAAATCAGATAAGGGACTAATATCCAATATATATAAAGAACTCAAGAAGGTGGACTCCAGAAAGTCAAATAACCCCATTAAAAAATGGGGCTCAGAACTGAACAAAGAATTCTCACCTGAGGAATACCGAATGGCAGAGAAACACCTGAAAAAATGTTCAACATCCTTAATCATCAGGGAAATGCAAATCAAAACAACCCTGAGATTCCACCTCACACCAGTCAGAATGGCTAAGATCAAAAATTCAGATGACAGCAGATGCTGGCGAGGATGTGGAGAAAGAGGAACACTCCTCCATTGTTGGTGGGATTGCAAGCTTGTACAACCACTCTGGAAATCAGTCTGGCGGTTCCTCAGAAATTGGACATAGTACTACCGGAGGATCCAGCAATACCTCTCCTGGGCATATATCCAGAAGATGTCCCAACCGGTAAAAAGGACACATGCTCCACTATGTTCATAGCAGCCCTATTTATAATAGCCAGAAGCTGGAAAGAACCCAGATGTCCCTCAACAGAGGAATGGATACAGAAATTATGGTACATTTACACAATGGAGTACTACTCAGCTATTAAAAAGAATGAATTTATGAAATTCCTAGCCAAATGGATGGACCTGAGAGAGCATCATCTTGAGTGAAGTAACACAATCACAAAAGAACTCACACAATATGTATTCACTGATAAGTGGATATTAGCCCAAAACTTAGGATACCCAAGATATAAGATACAATTTGATAAACGCATGAAACTCAAGAAGAATGAAGACCAAAGTGTGGACACTGTGCACCTTCTTAAAATTGGGAACAAAACACCCAGGGAAGGAGTTACAGAGACAAAGTTCGTAGCTGTGATGAAAGGATGGCCCATTTAGAGACTGCCGTATCCAGGGATCCATCCCATAATCAGCTTCTAAAAGCTGACACCATTGCATACACTAGCAAGATTTTGCTGAAAGGACCCAAATATAGCTGTCTCTTGTGAGACGATGCCGGGGCCTAGCAAACACAGGAGTGGATGTTCACAGTCAGCTATTGGATGTATCACAGGGCTCCCAATGGAGAAGCTAGAGAAAGTACCCAAGGAGCTAAAGGGATCTGCAACCCTATTGTTGGAACAACATGATGTACTAACCAGAACCCCGGAGCTCTTGTCTCTAGCTGCATATGTATCGAAAGATGGCCTAGAAGCCAACAATGGAAAGAGAGGCCCATTGGACTTGCAAACTTTATATGCCCCAATATAGGGGAATGCCAGGGCCAAAGAATGGGAATGGATGGGTAGGGAAGTGGGGGGCGCTATGGGGGACTTTTGGGATAGCATTGGAAATGTAATTGAGGAAAATATGTAATAAAAATATTAAAAATCAAAAAAAAAAAGAATATGCCGAGAAACACTGAAAAACGTGGAAAATTATTAATACACGCTGTAGGACCCAGAATATGGTGAGAAACCCTGAAAAAAGTAGAAAATTAAAAACTCACACTGGAGGATCCCAAATATGGTAAGAAAAACTGAAAAGAGTAGAAAATTAAAAATTCACACTGAAGAACCCCGAATATGGCGAGAAAACCTGAAAAAAGTAGAAAATTAAAAACTTACACTGTCAGACCCAGAATATGGCAAGAAACCCTGAAAAAAGTAGAAAATTAAAAAGTCACAGTGAAGGACCCCAAATATGGCGAGAAAACCTGAAAAAGGTGGAAAATGAGAAAATCACACTGTAGGACTCAGAATTATGAAAAAACTTGAAAAACGTGGAAAAAGAGAAAATCACACTGCAGGACACAGAATATGCGGAGAAACCCTGAAAAACATGAAAATTAAAAATTCTAACTGTCGGACCCAGATTATGGCGAGAAACCAAAAAACAAGTGGAAAATTAAAATTTCACACTGTATTACCCAGAATATGCCGAGAAATACTGAAAAACGTGGAAAATTAAAATTCACATAGAAGGACCTGGAATATGGCAAGAAAACCTGAAAAAGGTGGAAAATGAGAATAATCACACTGTAGGACCCAGAATATGCCAAGAAACCCTGGAAAACGTGGAAAATTAAAAATTCACACTGAAGGACCTTGAATATGGAGAAAAAACCTGAAAAACGAGGAAAATTAAAAACTCACACTTAAGGACCCAGAATATGGCAAGAAAACCTGAGAAACGTGGAAATGAGAAAATCACACTGTAGGACACAGAATATGGCGGGAAAACCAGAAAAACGTGAAAAATTTAAATTTCATACTGTAGGATGCAGAATATGTTGAGAAACACTGAAAAAAGCAAAAAATTAAAATCTCACACAGAAGGACCCCAAATATGGCGAGAAAATCTGATAAAGGTGGAAAATGAGAAAATCACACTGTAGGACCCAGAATTGTGAAAAAACTTGAAAAACGTCGAAAATGAGAAAATCATAGTGTAGGACCCAGCATATGCAGAGAAACCCTGAAAAACGTGCAAAATTAAACATACACGCGGTAGGACCCTGAATATGGCAACAAACCCTGAAAAAGTAGAAAATTAAAAACTCACACTGAAGGACCCAGAATATGGTGAGAAAAACTGAAAAAGGTTGAAAATGAGAAAATCACACTGTAGGACCCAGTATATGACGAAAAAAACTTAAAAACGATTAAAATTAAAAATTCACAGTGTAGGACCCCAAATATGGCGAGAAAACCTGAAAAAGTTGGAAAATGAGAAAATCACACCTTAGGACACAGAATTGTGAAAAAACTTGAAATAAGGGGAAAATGAGAAAATCACACTGTAGGACCCAGAATATGACCAGAAACCCTGAAAAACATCGAAAATTAAAAATACACGCTGTAGGACCCAGAATATGGCAAGAAACCCTGAAAAAAGTAGATAATTAAAAACTCACACTGAAGGACACAGAATATGGCGAGAAACACTGAAAAATTAGAAAGATAAAAAATCACACTGAAGGACCCTAAATATGGCAAGAAAACCTTAAAAAGTTGTAAAATGAGAAAATCCCACTGTAGGACTCAGAATTACGAAAAAAAACTCGAAAAACGTGGAAAAAGAGAAAATCACCCTGCAGGACCCAGAATATGCCAAGAAACCCTGAAAATCGTGAAAATTAAAAATTCACACTGTCGGACACAATATGATATGGCGAGAAACCATGAAAAAATTTGAAAATTAAAAGTTCACACTGTATTACCCAGAATATGGCGAGAAATACTGAAACACGTGGAAAATTAAAAATTCACACTGAAGGTCCCGGAATATGGCAAGGAAACCTGAAAAACGTGGAAATGAGAAAATCACACTGCAGAACACAGATAATGCCAAGAAACCCTGAAAAACGTGGATAATTAAAAATTCACACTGAAGGTCCCAGAATATGGCAGGGAAACCTGAAAAACGTGGAAATGAGAAAATCTCAGTGTAGGACCCAGAATATGACGAAAAAAACCTGAAAAACGTGGAAAATTAAAAATTCACACAGAAGGACCTACAATATGGTGAGAAAACCTGAAAAACAAGGAAAATTTAAAAATCACAATGAAGGACCCAGAATATGGAGAGAAAACCTGAAAAAACTAGAAAATTGAATATTCACACTGAAGGACCCCGAATATGGCAAGAAAACCTGAAAAAGGTGGAAAATGAGAAAATCACACTGCAGGACCCAGAATATGCCCAGAAACCATGAAAAATGTGGAAAATTAAAAATTCACACTGTAGGATCCATAATATGGCGAGAAAAACTGAAAAACGTGGAAAATTAAAAATTCACACTGAAGGAAAACCTGAAAAACGAGGAAAATTCAAAACACACACTGTAGGAACCAGAATATGGCGAGAAAACCTGAAAAAGGTGGAAAATGAGAAAATCACACTGTAGGACGCAGAATATGAAGAAAAAACTTGAAAAACGTGGAAAATTAAAAATACACGATGTAGGACACAGAATATGTCGAGAAACCCTGAAAAATTAGAAAATTAAATCCTCACACTTAGGGACCCCAAATATGGCGAGAGAACCTGAAAAAAGTAGAAAATTAAAAATTCACACTGAAGGACCCAGAATTGCGAAAAAACTTGAAAAACGTGGAAAATGAGAAAATCACACTGTAGGACCAAGAATATGCTGAGAAACCCTGAAAACGTGGAAAATTAAAAATGTGGAAATGAGAAAATTATACTGTAGGTCCCAGAATATGACCAAAAAACCTGAAAAACGTGCAATATTAAAAATTCAAAATTAAGGATCCGGAGTATGGCGAGAAAACCTGAAAAACATGAAAATTAAAAATTCACACTGAAGGACCCAGAATTGCGAAAGAACTTGAAAAACATCGAAAATGAGAAAATCACACTGTAGGACCCAGAATATGCCGAGAAATATTTAAAAACGTGGAATATTAAAAATTCACACTGAAGGACGCAGAATATAGCCAGAAACCCTGAAAAAAGTAAAAAATTAAAATATCACACGGAAGGACCACGGATATGGCTAGAAAACCAGAAAAAGTTGGAATATGAGAAAATCACACTTTAGGATCCAGGATTACGAAAAAACTTGAAAAACGGGGAAAATGAAAAAATCACACTGTAGGACCCAGAATATGCCGAGAAACCCTGAAAAACATGGAAAATTAAAAATACACGCTGTAGGACCCAGAATATGGCAACAAACCCTGAAAAAAGTAGATAATTAGAAACTCACACTGAAGGACCCCGAATATGGCGAGAAAACCTGAACAAGGTGGAAAATGAGAAAATCACACTGTAGGACCCAGAATATGCCGAGAAACACTGAAACACGTGAAAATTTAAAATTCACAATGTCGGACCCAGAATATGGCAATAAACCATGAAAAAAGTGGAAAATGAGAAAATCACACTGTATTATCCAGAATATGGAGAGAAAACCTGAAAAATGAGGAAAATTAAACACTCACACTGAAGGACCCAGAATATGGCAGGAAACCATGAAAAAATGGAAAATTAAAAACTCACACTGAAGGACCAGGAATATGATGAAAAACTCTGAAATATGTGGAAAATTAAAAACTCACCTGGAATATGACAGAAAAGCTGAAAAAATTAGAAAATAAAAACACACACTAAAGGACCCGGAATATGGCGAAAAAATCTGAAAAATGTGGAAAATGAGAAAATCACACTATAGGACCCAGAATATGCCGACAAACCCTAAAAAATTTGAAAATTCATAATTCACACTGTCGGACCCAGAATATGGCGAGAAACCATGAAAGAAGTGGAAAATTAAAAGCTCACACAGAAGGACCTGGAATATGATGAAAAAACCCTGAAAAAGGTAGAAAATTAAAAACTCACACTGTAGGACCTGGAATATGACAGAAAAGCTTAAAAAAGTAGAAAAAAATAAACACTAAATGACCCGGAATATGGCGAGAAAACCTGAAAAAGGTGGAAAATGAGAAAATCACACTGTAGGACTAAGAATTATGAAAAAACTTGAAAAACCTGGAAATGAGAAAATCACACTGCAGGACCCAGAATATGCCGAGATCCCTGAAAAACATGGAAAATTAAAAATTCACGCTGTAGGACCCAGATTATGGCAAGAAACCGTGAAAAAAGTAGATAATTAAAAACTCACACTGAAGGACCCAGAATTCGGTGAGAAAACCTGAAAAAGGTGGAAAATGAGAAAATCAAATTGTAGGACCCAGAATATGCCGAGAAACCCTGAAAAACATGAAAATTCATAATTCACTCTTTTGGACCCAGAATATGGCGAGAAACCATGAAAAAAAGTGGAAAATGAAAAATTCACACTGTCTTACCGAGAATATATCGAGAAACACTGAAAAACATGGAAAATTAAAAATTTACACTGAATAACCTGGAATATGGCAAGAAAACCTAAAAAACGTGGAAATGAGAAAATCACACTGTAGGACCCAGAATATGGCGAGAAACCCTGAAAAACGTGGAAAATTAAAAATTCACACTGAAGGACCTTGAATATGGCTAGAAAAACTGAAAAACTAAAAGATTAAAAATTCAAAGTGAAGGACCCAGAATATGGCGAGAAAACCTGAAAAACAAGGAAAATTTAAAAATCACAATGAAGGACCCAGAATATGGAGAGAAAACCTGAAAAAACTAGAAAATTGAATATTCACACTGAAGGACCCCGAATATGGCAAGAAAACCTGAAAAAGGTGGAAAATGAGAAAATCACACTGCAGGACCCAGAATATGCCCAGAAACCATGAAAAATGTGGAAAATTAAAAATTCACACTGTAGGATCCATAATATGGCGAGAAAAACTGAAAAACGTGGAAAATTAAAAATTCACACTGAAGGAAAACCTGAAAAACGAGGAAAATTCAAAACACACACTGTAGGAACCAGAATATGGCGAGAAAACCTGAAAAAGGTGGAAAATGAGAAAATCACACTGTAGGACGCAGAATATGAAGAAAAAACTTGAAAAACGTGGAAAATTAAAAATACACGATGTAGGACACAGAATATGTCGAGAAACCCTGAAAAATTAGAAAATTAAATCCTCACACTTAGGGACCCCCAAATATGGCGAGAGAACCTGAAAAAAGTAGAAAATTAAAAATTCACACTGAAGGACCCAGAATTGCGAAAAAACTTGAAAAACGTGGAAAATGAGAAAATCACACTGTAGGACCAAGAATATGCTGAGAAACCCTGAAAACGTGGAAAATTAAAAATGTGGAAATGAGAAAATTATACTGTAGGTCCCAGAATATGACCAAAAAACCTGAAAAACGTGCAATATTAAAAATTCAAAATTAAGGATCCGGAGTATGGCGAGAAAACCTGAAAAACATGAAAATTAAAAATTCACACTGAAGGACCCAGAATTGCGAAAGAACTTGAAAAACATCGAAAATGAGAAAATCACACTGTAGGACCCAGAATATGCCGAGAAATATTTAAAAACGTGGAATATTAAAAATTCACACTGAAGGACGCAGAATATAGCCAGAAACCCTGAAAAAAGTAAAAAATTAAAATATCACACGGAAGGACCACGGATATGGCTAGAAAACCAGAAAAAGTTGGAATATGAGAAAATCACACTTTAGGATCCAGGATTACGAAAAAACTTGAAAAACGGGGAAAATGAAAAAATCACACTGTAGGACCCAGAATATGCCGAGAAACCCTGAAAAACATGGAAAATTAAAAATACACGCTGTAGGACCCAGAATATGGCAACAAACCCTGAAAAAAGTAGATAATTAGAAACTCACACTGAAGGACCCCGAATATGGCGAGAAAACCTGAACAAGGTGGAAAATGAGAAAATCACACTGTAGGACCCAGAATATGCCGAGAAACACTGAAACACGTGAAAATTTAAAATTCACAATGTCGGACCCAGAATATGGCAATAAACCATGAAAAAAGTGGAAAATGAGAAAATCACACTGTATTATCCAGAATATGGAGAGAAAACCTGAAAAATGAGGAAAATTAAACACTCACACTGAAGGACCCAGAATATGGCAGGAAACCATGAAAAAATGGAAAATTAAAAACTCACACTGAAGGACCAGGAATATGATGAAAAACTCTGAAATATGTGGAAAATTAAAAACTCACCTGGAATATGACAGAAAAGCTGAAAAAATTAGAAAATAAAAACACACACTAAAGGACCCGGAATATGGCGAAAAAATCTGAAAAATGTGGAAAATGAGAAAATCACACTATAGGACCCAGAATATGCCGACAAACCCTAAAAAATTTGAAAATTCATAATTCACACTGTCGGACCCAGAATATGGCGAGAAACCATGAAAGAAGTGGAAAATTAAAAGCTCACACAGAAGGACCTGGAATATGATGAAAAAACCCTGAAAAAGGTAGAAAATTAAAAACTCACACTGTAGGACCTGGAATATGACAGAAAAGCTTAAAAAAGTAGAAAAAAATAAACACTAAATGACCCGGAATATGGCGAGAAAACCTGAAAAAGGTGGAAAATGAGAAAATCACACTGTAGGACTAAGAATTATGAAAAAACTTGAAAAACCTGGAAATGAGAAAATCACACTGCAGGACCCAGAATATGCCGAGATCCCTGAAAAACATGGAAAATTAAAAATTCACGCTGTAGGACCCAGATTATGGCAAGAAACCGTGAAAAAAGTAGATAATTAAAAACTCACACTGAAGGACCCAGAATACGGTGAGAAAACCTGAAAAAGGTGGAAAATGAGAAAATCAAATTGTAGGACCCAGAATATGCCGAGAAACCCTGAAAAACATGAAAATTCATAATTCACTCTTTTGGACCCAGAATATGGCGAGAAACCATGAAAAAAAGTGGAAAATGAAAAATTCACACTGTCTTACCGAGAATATATCGAGAAACACTGAAAAACATGGAAAATTAAAAATTTACACTGAATAACCTGGAATATGGCAAGAAAACCTAAAAAACGTGGAAATGAGAAAATCACACTGTAGGACCCAGAATATGGCGAGAAACCCTGAAAAACGTGGAAAATTAAAAATTCACACTGAAGGACCTTGAATATGGCTAGAAAAACTGAAAAACTAAAAGATTAAAAATTCAAAGTGAAGGACCCAGAATATGGCGAGAAAACCTGAAAAACAAGGAAAATTTAAAAATCACAATGAAGGACCCAGAATATGGAGAGAAAACCTGAAAAAACTAGAAAATTGAATATTCACACTGAAGGACCCCGAATATGGCAAGAAAACCTGAAAAAGGTGGAAAATGAGAAAATCACACTGCAGGACCCAGAATATGCCCAGAAACCATGAAAAATGTGGAAAATTAAAAATTCACACTGTAGGATCCATAATATGGCGAGAAAAACTGAAAAACGTGGAAAATTAAAAATTCACACTGAAGGAAAACCTGAAAAACGAGGAAAATTCAAAACACACACTGTAGGAACCAGAATATGGCGAGAAAACCTGAAAAAGGTGGAAAATGAGAAAATCACACTGTAGGACGCAGAATATGAAGAAAAAACTTGAAAAACGTGGAAAATTAAAAATACACGATGTAGGACACAGAATATGTCGAGAAACCCTGAAAAATTAGAAAATTAAATCCTCACACTTAGGGACCCCAAATATGGCGAGAGAACCTGAAAAAAGTAGAAAATTAAAAATTCACACTGAAGGACCCAGAATTGCGAAAAAACTTGAAAAACGTGGAAAATGAGAAAATCACACTGTAGGACCAAGAATATGCTGAGAAACCCTGAAAACGTGGAAAATTAAAAATGTGGAAATGAGAAAATTATACTGTAGGTCCCAGAATATGACCAAAAAACCTGAAAAACGTGCAATATTAAAAATTCAAAATTAAGGATCCGGAGTATGGCGAGAAAACCTGAAAAACATGAAAATTAAAAATTCACACTGAAGGACCCAGAATTGCGAAAGAACTTGAAAAACATCGAAAATGAGAAAATCACACTGTAGGACCCAGAATATGCCGAGAAATATTTAAAAACGTGGAATATTAAAAATTCACACTGAAGGACGCAGAATATAGCCAGAAACCCTGAAAAAAGTAAAAAATTAAAATATCACACGGAAGGACCACGGATATGGCTAGAAAACCAGAAAAAGTTGGAATATGAGAAAATCACACTTTAGGATCCAGGATTACGAAAAAACTTGAAAAACGGGGAAAATGAAAAAATCACACTGTAGGACCCAGAATATGCCGAGAAACCCTGAAAAACATGGAAAATTAAAAATACACGCTGTAGGACCCAGAATATGGCAACAAACCCTGAAAAAAGTAGATAATTAGAAACTCACACTGAAGGACCCCGAATATGGCGAGAAAACCTGAACAAGGTGGAAAATGAGAAAATCACACTGTAGGACCCAGAATATGCCGAGAAACACTGAAACACGTGAAAATTTAAAATTCACAATGTCGGACCCAGAATATGGCAATAAACCATGAAAAAAGTGGAAAATGAGAAAATCACACTGTATTATCCAGAATATGGAGAGAAAACCTGAAAAATGAGGAAAATTAAACACTCACACTGAAGGACCCAGAATATGGCAGGAAACCATGAAAAAATGGAAAATTAAAAACTCACACTGAAGGACCAGGAATATGATGAAAAACTCTGAAATATGTGGAAAATTAAAAACTCACCTGGAATATGACAGAAAAGCTGAAAAAATTAGAAAATAAAAACACACACTAAAGGACCCGGAATATGGCGAAAAAATCTGAAAAATGTGGAAAATGAGAAAATCACACTATAGGACCCAGAATATGCCGACAAACCCTAAAAAATTTGAAAATTCATAATTCACACTGTCGGACCCAGAATATGGCGAGAAACCATGAAAGAAGTGGAAAATTAAAAGCTCACACAGAAGGACCTGGAATATGATGAAAAAACCCTGAAAAAGGTAGAAAATTAAAAACTCACACTGTAGGACCTGGAATATGACAGAAAAGCTTAAAAAAGTAGAAAAAAATAAACACTAAATGACCCGGAATATGGCGAGAAAAACCTGAAAAAGGTGGAAAATGAGAAAATCACACTGTAGGACTAAGAATTATGAAAAAACTTGAAAAAACCTGGAAATGAGAAAATCACACTGCAGGACCCAGAATATGCCGAGATCCCTGAAAAACATGGAAAATTAAAAATTCACGCTGTAGGACCCCAGATTATGGCAAGAAAACCGTGAAAAAAGTAGATAATTAAAAAACTCACACTGAAGGACCCAGAATACGGTGAGAAAAACCTGAAAAAGGTGGGAAAATGAGAAAATCAAATTGTAGGGACCCCAGAATATGCCGAGAAAACCCTGAAAAAACATGAAAATTCATAATTCACTCTTTTGGGACCCAGAATATGGCGAGAAACCATGAAAAAAAGTGGAAAATGAAAAATTCACACTGTCCTTACCGAGAATATATCGAGAAACACTGAAAAAACATGGAAAATTAAAAATTTACACTGAATAACCTGGAATATGGCAAGAAAAACCTAAAAAACGTGGAAATGAGAAAAATCACACTGTAGGACCCAGAATATGGCGAGAAAACCCTGAAAAAAACGTGGAAAATTAAAAAATTCACACTGAAGGACCTTGAATATGGCTAGAAAAAACTGAAAAAACTAAAAGATTAAAAATTCAAAGTGAAGGGACCCAGAATATGGCGAGAAAAACCTGAAAAAACATGGGAAAATTAAATATTCACAAAGTAGAACCCAGGATAGGGAGAGAAAACACTGAAAAAGGTGGAAAATTAAAAATTCAAACTCTAGGACCAGAATATGGGAAGAAAACTTGAAATACGAGGAAAATTGAAAATTCACACTGTAGGACCCAGAAAATGTGGAGAAAACCTGAAAAAGTTGGAAAATGAGAAAATCACACTGAAGGACCCAGAATATGAAGAAAAAAACTTAAAAAGGTTTAAAATTAAAAATTCATACTGTAGGACCCAGAATATGGCGAGAAAACCTCAAAAACGTGAAAAATTTAATATTCACACTGTAGGATGCAGAATATGGCAAGAAACACTGAAAAAAGCAAAAAATTAAAATCTCACAGCGAAGGACCCCGAATATGTCGAGGAAATCTGAAAAAGTTGGAAAATGAGAAAATCACACTGTAGGACCCATAATATGCTGAGAAACCCTGAAAAACGAGGAAAAATAAAAATACGCTTTGAAGGAGCCAGATTATGATGACAAACCCTGAAAAAAGTAGAAAATTAAAATCTCACACTGAAGGACCCCGAATATGGCAAGAAAACACGAAAAAGGTGGAAATAGAGAATAATCACACTGTAGGACACAGAATTGCGAAAAAACTTGAAAAACGTAGAAAATGAGAAAATCACACTGTAGGACCCAGAATATGCTGTGACACCCTGAAAAACGAGGAAAAATAAAAATACGATTAGTAGGAGCCAGAATAAGGAGAGAAACCCTGAAAAAAGTAGAAAATGAAAAACTCACACTGAAGAACCCTGAATATGGCGAGAAAACTTGAAAAAGGTGGAAAATGAGTAAATCACACTGTAGGACCCAGAAATGCGAAAAAAAAAAAAAAACTTGAAAAACGTCAAAGATGCGAAAATCACACTGTAGGACCCGGAATATGACAAGAAACCCTGAAAAACGTGGAAAATTAAAAATACATGCTTTAGGACCCAGAATATGGCAAGAAACCCTGAAAGAAGTAGAAAATTTAAAACACAAACTGAAGGACCCAGAATATGGCCAGAAAACGTGAAAAAGGTGGAAAATTAAATATTTACACTGTAATACCCAGGATATGGCGAGAAACCCAGAAAAAAGTAAAAAATTAAAATCTCACACTGAAGGACCCTGATTATGGCAAGAAAACCTGAAAAAGGTGGAAAATGAGAAAA
>NW_028227579.1:34361-55646 GCF_978045245.1 Mus caroli
TTCCACCTTTTTCAAGTTTTCTCGCCATATTCAGGGTTCTTCAGTGTGAGTTTTTCATTTTCTACTTTTTTCAGGGTTTCTCTCCTTATTCTGGCTCCTACTAATCGTATTTTTATTTTTCCTCGTTTTTCAGGGTGTCACAGCATATTCTGGGTCCTACAGTGTGATTTTCTCATTTTCTACGTTTTTCAAGTTTTTTCGCAATTCTGTGTCCTACAGTGTGATTATTCTCTATTTCCACCTTTTTCGTGTTTTCTTGCCATATTCGGGGTCCTTCAGTGTGAGATTTTAATTTTCTACTTTTTTCAGGGTTTGTCATCATAATCTGGCTCCTTCAAAGCGTATTTTTATTTTTCCTCGTTTTTCAGGGTTTCTCAGCATATTATGGGTCCTACAGTGTGATTTTCTCATTTTCCAACTTTTTCAGATTTCCTCGACATATTCGGGGTCCTTCGCTGTGAGATTTTAATTTTTTGCTTTTTTCAGTGTTTCTTGCCATATTCTGCATCCTACAGTGTGAATATTAAATTTTTCACGTTTTTGAGGTTTTCTCGCCATATTCTGGGTCCTACAGTATGAATTTTTAATTTTAAACCTTTTTAAGTTTTTTTCTTCATATTCTGGGTCCTTCAGTGTGATTTTCTCATTTTCCAACTTTTTCAGGTTTTCTCCACATTTTCTGGGTCCTACAGTGTGAATTTTCAATTTTCCTCGTATTTCAAGTTTTCTTCCCATATTCTGGTCCTAGAGTTTGAATTTTTAATTTTCCACCTTTTTCAGTGTTTCTCTCCCTATCCTGGGTTCTACTTTGTGAATATTTAATTTTCCATGTTTTTCAGGTTTTCTCGCCATATTCTGGGTCCTTCACTTTGAATTTTTTAATCTTTTAGTTTTTCAGTTTTTCTAGCCATATTCAAGGTCCTTCAGTGTGAATTTTAATTTTCCACGTTTTTCAGGGTTTCTCGCCATATTCTGGGTCCTACAGTGTGATTTTCTCATTTCCACGTTTTTTAGGTTTTCTTGCCATATTCCAGGTTATTCAGTGTAAATTTTTAATTTTCCATGTTTTTTCAGTGTTTCTCGATATATTCTCGGTAAGACAGTGTGAATTTTCATTTTCCACTTTTTTTCATGGTTTCTCGCCATATTCTGGGTCCAAAAGAGTGAATTATGAATTTTCATGTTTTTCAGGGTTTCTCGGCATATTCTGGGTCCTACAATTTGATTTTCTCATTTTCCACCTTTTTCAGGTTTTCTCACCGTATTCTGGGTCCTTCAGTGTGAGTTTTTAATTATCTACTTTTTTCACGGTTTCTTGCCATAATCTGGGTCCTACAGCGTGAATTTTTAATTTTCCATGTTTTTCAGGGATCTCGGCATATTCTGGTCCTGCAGTGTGATTTTCTCATTTTCCAACTTTTTCAGATTTTCTCATTTCCAGGTTTTTCAAGTTTTTTCATAATTCTTAGTCCTACAGTGTGATTTTCTCATTTTCCACCTTTTTCAGGTTTTCTCGCCATATTCCGGGTCAATTTAGTGTTTATTTTTTTTTCTACTTTTTTAAGCTTTTCTGTCATATTCCAGGTCCTACAGTGTGAGTTTTTAATTTTCTACCTTTTTCAGGGTTTTTTCATCATATTCCAGGTCCTTCTGTGTGAGCTTTTAATTTTCCACTTCTTTCATGGTTTCCTCGCCATATTCTGGGTCCGACAGTGGTGAATTATGAATTTTCAAATTTTTTAGGGTTTTGTCGGCATATTCTGGGTCCTATAGTGTGATTTTCTCATTTTCCACATTTTTCAGATTTTTTCGCCATATTCCGGGTCCTTTAGTGTGTGTTTTTATTTTCTAATTTTTTCAGCTTTTCTGTCATTCCAGGTGAGTTTTTTAATTTTCCACATATTTCAGGGTTTTTTCATCATATTCCTGGTCCTTCAGTGTGAGTTTTTAATTTTCCATTTTTTCATGGTTTCCTGCCATATTCTGGGTCCTTCAGTGTGAGTGTTTAATTTTCCTCATTTTTCAGGTTTTCTCTCCATATTCTGGATAATACAGTGTGATTTTCTCATTTTCCACTTTTTTCATGGTTTATTGCCATATTCTGGGTCCGACATTGTGAATTTTAAATTTTCACGTGTTTCAGTGTTTCTCAGGCATATTCTGGGTCCTACAGTGTGATTTTCTCATTTTCCACCTTCTTCAGGTTTTCTCGCCATATTCGGGGTCCTTCAGTGTGAGTTTCTAATTATCTACTTTTTTCAGGGTTTGTTGCCCATATTCTGGGTCCTACAGCGTGTATTTTTAAATTTTCCATGTTTTTCAGGGTTTCTCGGCATATTCTGGTCCTACAGTGTGATTTTTTCATTTTCCCCGTTTTTCAAGTTTTTTCGTAATCCTGGATCCTAAAGTGTGATTTTCTCATATTCCAACTTTTTCTGGTTTTCTAGCCATATCCGTGGTCCTTCCGTGGTGATATTTTAATTTTTTACTTTTTCAGGGTTTCTGGCTATATTCTGCGTCCTTCAGTGTGAATTTTTAATATTCCACGTTTTTAAATATTTCTCGGCATATTCTGGGTCCTACAGTGTGATTTTCTCATTTTCGATGTTTTTCAAGTTCTTTCGCAATTCTGGGTCCTTCAGTGTGAATTTTTAATTTTCATGTTTTTCAGGTTTTTCTCGCCATACTCCGGGATCCTTAATTTTGAATTTTTAATATTGCACGTTTTTTCAGGTTTTTTTGGTCATATTCTGGGACCTACAGTATAATTTTCTCATTTCCACATTTTTAATTTTCACGTTTTCAGGGTTTCTCGGCATATTCTTTGTCCTACAGTGTGATTTTCTCATTTTCCACGTTTTTCAAGTTTTTTCGCAATTCTGGGTCCTTCAGTGTGAATTTTTAATTTTCTACTTTTTTCAGGTGTCTCTCGCCATATTTGGGGTCCCTAAGTGTGAGGATTTAATTTTCTAATTTTTAATATTCTGGGTAATACAGTGTGAACTTTTAATTTCAAATTTTTTCATGGTTTCTCGCCATATCATACTGTGTCCGACAGTGGTGAATTTTTAATTTTCACGATTTTCAGGGTTTCTTGGCATATTCTGGGTCCTGCAGGGTGATTTTCTCTTTTTCCACGTTTTTTCGAGTTTTTTTTCGTAATTCTGAGTCCTACAGTGGGATTTTCTCATTTTACAACTTTTTAAGGTTTTCTTGCCATATTTAGGGTCCTTCAGTGTGATTTTTTATCTTTCTAATTTTTCAGTGTTTCTCGCCATATTCTGTGTCCTTCAGTGTGAGTTTTTAATTATCTACTTTTTTCAGGGTTTCTTGCCATATTCTGGGTCCTACAGCGTGTATTTTTAATTTTCGATGTTTTTCAGGGTTTCTGGTCATATTCTGGGTCCTACAGTGTGATTTTCTCATTTTCCCCTTATTTCAAGTTTTTTCACAATTCTGTGTCCTAAGGTGTGATTTTCTCATTTTCCAACTTTTTCAGGTTTTCTCGCCATATTTGGGGTCCTACAGTGTGAATTTTTAATTTTAATCGTTTTTAAGTTTTTTTCGTCATATACTGGGTCCTACAGTGTGATTTTCTCATTTTCAACCTTTTTCAGTTTTTCTCACCATATTCTGGGTCCTTCAGTGTGAGTTTTTAATTTTCTACTTTTTCAGGGTTTGTTGCCATATTCAGGGTCCTACCGCGTGTATGTTTAATTTTGCACGTTTTTCAGGGTTTCTCTGCATATGCTGGGTCCTACACTATGATTTTCTCATTTTCGACGTTTTTCAAGTTTTTTCACAATTCTGGGTCCTACAGTGTGATTTTCTCATTTTCCACCTTTATCAGATTTTCTCGCCATATTTGGGGTCCTTCTGTGTGAGATTTTAATTTTTTGCTTTTTTCAGTGTTTCTCAACATATTCTGCATCCTACAGTATGAAATTTAAATTTTTCACGTTTTTCTGGTTTTCCCGCCATATTCTGGGTCCTACAGTGTGATTTTCTCATTTCCACGTTTCTCAGGTTTTCTTGCCATATTCTGGGTCCTTCAGTGTGAGTTTTTAATTTTCCTCGTTTTTCAGGTTTTTTCTCCATATTCAAGGTCCTTCAGTGTGAATTTTTAATTTTCCACGTTTTCCAGGGTTTCTTGGCATATTCTGGGTCCTACAGTGTGATTATTCTCATTTTCCACCTTTTTCAGGTTTTCTTGCCATATTCCAGGTCCTTCTATGTGAATTTTAATTTTCCACGTTTTTCAGTATTTCTCGGCATATTCTGGGTAATACAGTGTGAAATTTTAATTTTCCACTTGTTTTTTGGTTTCTCGCCATAATCTGGGTCCGACAGTTAGAATTTTTAATTTTCATGTTTTTCAGGGTTTCTCCGCATATTCTGTGTCCTGCAGTGTGATTTTCTCTTTTTCCACGTTTTTCAAATTTTTTCATAATTCTGAGTCCTACAGTGTGATTTTCTCATTTTCCACCTTTTTCAGGTTTTCTCGCCATATTTGGGGTCCTTCACTGTGACTTTTTAATTTTCTACTTTTTTCAGGGTTTCTTGCCATATTCTGGGTCTGACAGTGTAAGTTTTTAATTTTCTACTTTTTTCAGGTTTTCTCGCCATATTCGGGGTTCTTCAGTGTGAATTTTTAATTTTCTACTCTTTTCAGTTTTTCTTACCATATTTGGGATCCTCCAGTGTGAGTTTTTAATTTTCTACTTTTTTCAGGGTTTCTCACCATATTCTGGGTCCTACAGCGTGTATTAATAATTTTCCACGTTTTTCAGTGTTTCTCGGCATATTCTTTTTTTTTGATTTTTAATATTTTTATTACATATTTTCCTCAATTACATTTCCAATGCTATCCCAAAAGTCCCCCATAGCGCCCCCCACTTCCCTACCCATCCATTCCCATTCTTTGGCCCTGGCATTCCCCTATATTGGGGCATATAAAGTTTGCAAGTCCAATGGGCCTCTCTTTCCATTGTTGGCTTCTAGGCCATCTTTCGATACATATGCAGCTAGAGACAAGAGCTCCGGGGTTCTGGTTAGTACATCATGTTTTCCAACAATAGGGTTGCAGATCCCTTTAGCTCCTTGGGTACTTTCTCTAGCTTCTCCATTGGGAGCCCTGTGATACATCCAATAGCTGACTGTGAACATCCACTCCTGTGTTTGCTAGGCCCCGGCATCGTCTCACAAGAGACAGCTATATTTGGGTCCTTTCAGCAAAATCTTGCTAGTGTATGCAATGGTGTCAGCTTTTAGAAGCTGATTATGGGATGGATCCCTGGATACGGCAGTCTCTAAATGGGCCATCCTTTCATCACAGCTACGAACTTTGTCTCTGTAACTCCTTCCCTGGGTGTTTTGTTCCCAATTTTAAGAAGGTGCACAGTGTCCACACTTTGGTCTTCATTCTTCTTGAGTTTCATGCGTTTATCAAATTGTATCTTATATCTTGGGTATCCTAAGTTTTGGGCTAATATCCACTTATCAGTGAATACATATTGTGTGAGTTCTTTTGTGATTGTGTTACTTCACTCAAGATGATGCTCTCCAGGTCCATCCATTTGGCTAGGAATTTCATAAATTCATTCTTTTTAATAGCTGAGTAGTACTCCATTGTGTAAATGTACCATAATTTCTGTATCCATTCCTCTGTTGAGGGACATCTGGGTTCTTTCCAGCTTCTGGCTATTATAAATAGGGCTGCTATGAACATAGTGGAGCATGTGTCCTTTTTACCGGTTGGGACATCTTCTGGATATATGCCCAGGAGAGGTATTGCTGGATCCTCCGGTAGTACTATGTCCAATTTTCTGAGGAACCGCCAGACTGATTTCCAGAGTGGTTGTACAAGCTTGCAATCCCACCAACAATGGAGGAGTGTTCCTCTTTCTCCACATCCTCGCCAGCATCTGCTGTCACCTGAATTTTTGATCTTAGCCATTCTGACTGGTGTGAGGTGGAATCTCAGGGTTGTTTTGATTTGCATTTCCCTGATGATTAAGGATGTTGAACATTTTTTCAGGTGTTTCTCTGCCATTCGGTATTCCTCAGGTGAGAATTCTTTGTTCAGTTCTGAGCCCCATTTTTTAATGGGGTTATTTGACTTTCTGGAGTCCACCTTCTTGAGTTCTTTATATATATTGGATATTAGTCCCTTATCTGATTTAGGATAGGTGAAGATCCTTTCCCAATCTGTTGGTGGTTTTTTTGTCTTATTGATGGTGTTTAGCCTTGCAGAAGCTTTGTAGTTTCATGAGGTCCCACTTGTCAATTCTCGATCTTACAGCACAAGCCATTACTGTTCTATTCAGGAATTTTTCCCCTGTGCCCATATCTTCAAGGCTTTTCCCCACTTTCTCCTCTATAAGTTTCAGTGTCTCTGGTTTTATGTGAAGTTCCTTGATCCACTTAGACTTGACCTTAGTACAAGGAGATAGGAATGGATTGATTCGCATTCTTCTACATGTTAACAACCAGTTGTGCCAGCACCATTTGTTGAAAATGCTGTCTTTCTTCCACTGGATGTTTTTAGCTCCCTTGTCGAAGATCAAGTGACCGTAGGTGTGTGGGTTCATTTCTGGGTCTTCAATTCTATTCCATTGGTCTATTTGTCTGTCACTATACCAGTACCATGCAGTTTTTATCACAATTGCTCTGTAGTAGAGCTTTAGGTCCGGCATGGTGATTCCACCAGAGGTTCTTTTATCCTTGAGAAGAGTTTTTGCTATCCTAGGTTTTTTGTTGTTCCAGATGAATTTGCAGATTGCACTTTCTAATTCGTTGAAGAATTGATTTGGAATTTTGATGGGGATTGCATTGAATCTGTAGATTGCTTTTGGCAAGATAGCCATTTTTACAATGTTGATCCTGCCAATCCATGAGCATGGGAGATCTTTCCATCTTCTGAGATCTTCTAGAATTTCTTTCTTCAGAGACTTGAAGTTTTTATTATACAGATCTTTCACTTCCTTAGTTAGAGTCACGCCAAGATATTTTATATTATTTGTGACTATTGAGAAGGGTGTTGTTTCCCTAATTTCTTTCTCAGCCTGTTCATTCTTTGTGTAGAGAAAGGCCATTGATTTGTTTGAGTTAATTTTATATCCAGCTACTTCACCGAAGCTGTTTATCAGGCTTAGGAGTTCTCTGGTGGAATTTTTAGGGTCACATATATACTATCATATCATCTGCAAAGAGTGATATTTTGACTTCATCTTTTCCAATTTGTATCCCTTTGATCTCCTTTTGTTGTCGAATTGCTCTGGCTAGGACTTCAAGTACTATGTTGAATAGGTATGGAGAAAGTGGACAGCCTTGTCTAGTCCCTGATTTTAGAGGGATTGCTTCAAGCTTCTCACCATTTATTTTGATGTTGGCTACTGGTTTGCTGTAGATTGCTTTTATCATGTTTAGGTATGGGCCTTGAATTCCTGATCTTTCCAAGACTTTTATCATGAATGGGTGTTGGATCTTGTCAAATGCTTTTTCCGCATCTAACGAGATGACCATGTGGTTTTTGTCTTTGAGTTTGTTTATATAGTGGATTACGTTGATGCATTTCCGTATATTGAACCATCCCTGCATCCCTGGGATGAAACCTACTTGGTCAGGATGGATGATTGTTTTGATGTGTTCTTGGATTCGGTTAGCAAGAACTTTATTGAGGATTTTTGCATCAATATTCATAAGGGATATTGGTCTGAAGTTTTCTATCTTTGTTGGGTCTTTTTGTGGTTTAGGTATCAGAGTAATTGTGGCTTCATAGAAGGAGTTGGGTAGAGTACCTTCTGTTTCTATTTTGTGGAATAGTTTGTGAAGAACTGGGATTAGATCTTCATTGAAGGTCTGATAGAACTCTGCACTAAACCCATCTGGTCCTGGGCTTTTTTTAGTTGGGAGACTATTAATGACTGCTTCTATTTCTTTGGGGGATATAGGGCTGTTTAGATCATTAACCTGATCTTGATTCAACTTTGGTACCTGGTATCTGTCTAGGAACTTCTCCATTTCATCCAGGTTCTCCAGTTTTGTTGAGTATAGCCTTTGGTAGAAGGATCTGATGGTGTTTTGGATGTCTTCAGGATCTGTTGTTATGTCTCCTTTTTCATTTCTGATTTTGTTAATTAGGATGCTTTCCCTGTGCCCTCTAGTGAGTCTGGCTAAGGGTTTATCTATCTTGTTGATTTTCTCAAAGAACCAGCTCCTTGATTGGTTGATTCTTTGAATAGTTTTTCTTATTTCCACTTGGTTGATTTCACCCCTGAGTTTGATTATTTCCTGCCGTCTACTCCTCTTGGGTGAATTTGCTTCCTTTTGTTCTAGTGCTTTTAGGTGTGTTGTCAAGCTGCTAATGTGTGCTCTCTCTAGTTTCCTTTTGGAGGCACTCAGAGCTATGAGTTTTCCTCTTAGAAATGCTTTCATTGCGTCCCATAAGTTTGGGTATGTTGTGGCTTCATTTTCATTGAACTCTAAAAAGTCCTTAATTTCTTTCTTTATTCCTTCCTTGACCAAGGTATCATTGAGAAGAGTGTTGTTCAGTTTCCACGTGAAGGTTGGCTTTCTATTATTTATTTTGTTATTGAAGATCAGCCTTAGTCCATGGTGATCTGATAGGATGCATGGGACAATTTCAATATTTTTGTATCTGCTGAGGCCTGCTTTGTGACCAATTATGTGGTCAATTTTGGAGAAGGTACCATGAGGTGCTGAGAAGAAGGTATATCCTTTTGTTTTAGGATAGAATGTTCTGTAGATATCTGCCAGATCCATTTGATTCATAATTTCTGTTAGTTTCACTGTGTCCCTGTTAATTTCTGTTTCCATGATCTGTCCATTGGTGAAAGTGGTGTGTTGAAGTCTCCCACTATTATTGTATGAGGTGCAATGTGTGCTTTGAGATTTACTAAAGTTTCTTTAATGAATGTGGCTGCCTTTGTATTTGGAGCATAGATATTCAGGATTGATAGTTCCTCTTGGAGGATTTTACCTTTGATGAGTATGAAGTGTCCCTCCCTGTCTTTTTTAATGACTTTGGGTTGGAAGTCAATCTTATCAGATATTAGAATGGCTACTCCAGCTTGTTTCTTCATGCCATTTGCTTGGAAAATTGTTTTCCAGCCTTTCATTCTGAGGTAGTGTCTATCCTTTTCTCTGAGATGAGTTTCCTGTAAACAGCAAAATGTTGGGTCTTGTTTGTGTAGCCAGTTTGTTAGTCTATGTCTTTTTATCGGGGAGTTGAGTCCATTGATATTAAGAGATATTAAGGAAAAGTAATTGTTGTTTCCTGTTATTATTGTTGTTAAAGTTGGCATTTTGTTCTTGTGGCTGTCTTCTTTTAGGTTTGTTGAGGGATTACCTCCTTGTTGTTTCTAGGGCGTGGTTCCTGTCCTTGTATTGGTTTTTTTCTGTTATTATCCTTTGAAGGGCTGGATTCGTGGAGAGATAATGTGTGAATTTGGTTTTGTCGTGGAATACTTTGGTTTCTCCATCTATGTTAATTGAGAGTTTGGCTGGGTATAGTAGCCTGGGCTGGAATTTGTGTTCTTTTAGTGTCTGTATAACATCCGTCCAGGATCTTCTGGCTTTCATAGTCTCTGGTGAAAAATCTGGTGTAATTCTGATAGGCTTGCCTTTATATGTTACTTGGCCTTTTTCTCTTACTGCTTTTAGTATTCTATCTTTATTTAGAGCATTTGTTGTTCTGATTATAATGTGTCAGGAGGTATTTCTTTTCTGGTCCAGTCTATTTGGAGTTCTGTAGGCTTCTTGTATGTTCATGGGCATCTCTTTCTTTAGATTTGGGAAGTTTTCTTCTATAATTTTGTTGAAGATGTTTGCTGGTCCTTTGAGTTGAAAATCTTCATTCTCATCCACTCCTATTATCAGTAGGTTAGGTCTTCTCATTGCGTCCTGTATTTCTTGGATGTTTTGAGTTAGGATCTTTTTGCATTTTACATTTTCCTTGATTGTTGTGCCGATGTTCTCTATGGAATCTTCTGCACCTGAGATTCTCTCTTCCATCTCTTGTATTCTGTTGCTGATGCTCGTATCTATGGTTCCAGATTTCTTTCCTAGGGTTTCTATCTCCAGTGTTGCCTCATTTTGGGTTTTCTTTATTGTGTCTACTTCCCTTTTTAGGTCTAGTATGGTTTTGTTCATTTCCATCATCTGTTTGGATGTGTTTTCCTGTTTTTCTGTAAGGACTTCTACCTGTTTGATTATGTTATCCTGTTTTTCTTTAAGGATTTGTAACTCTTTAGCAGTGGTCTCCTGCAATTCTTTAAGGGATTTTTGTGCTTCCTCTTTATTGTCTTCTGCCTGTTTAGCAGTGTTCTCCTGCATTTCTTTAAGTGTGTTATTAAAGTCCTTCTTGAAGTCCTCTATCATCATCAGGAGATATGCTTTTAAATCCGTGTCTAGCTTTTCCGGTGTGTTGGGGTGCCCTGGACTGGGCGAAGTGGGGGTGCTGGGTTCTGATGATGGTGAGTGGTCTTGGTTTCTGTTAGTAAGATTATTACGTTTACCTTTCGCCATCTAGTAATCTCTGGGGTTAGTTGTTATCGTTGTCACTGTTTAAAGATTGGAGCAGAAGCTGTGTTCCACTCACCAGCAGTCCCAAAATCCTGCGGCGGGGGTCGTGGGTAGCTGGCGGGTGTCAGGCAACCCTTCTCTCCCGCTACCCCGGCGCTGATCCGGCCGGATGAGGCCTGTGGCCCTACTCAGGCCGGTTTTTGCTTCCCTAACTAATGCAGTCTCAGGTCCCGCACAATTGGATTGGAGCAGAAGCTGTGCTCCACTCACCAGAAGTCTTAAGATCCTGTGGCGGGTGTTGTGGGTAGCTGTCGAGTGTCAGCCGACCCTGCGCCCCAGCTGCCCCGGTGCTTTTCTGACCGGAAGAGGGTTGTGGCCCTATGTAGGCCGGATTTCTCTCTCCCCAACCAGAGCAGTCTCAGGTCCCGCGTGATTGGACTGGAGCAGAAGCTGTGTTCCACTCATCAGCAGTCCCAAAATCCTGCGGCGGGGGTCGTGGGTAGCTGGCGGGTGTCAGGCAACCCTGCGCTCCCGCTACCCCGGCGCTGATCCGGCCGGATGAGGCCTGTGGCCCTACTCAGGCCGGTTTCTGCTTCCCTAACTAATGCTGTCTCCGGTCCCGAGCACTTGGATTGGAGCAGAAGCTGTGCTCCACTCACCAGAAGTCTTAAGATCCTGTGGCGGGTGTTGTGGGTAGCTGGCGAGTGTCAGTCGACCCTGCGCCCCAGCTGCTCCGGCGCTCCTCTGATCGGAAGAGCTCTCCTCATATTCTTGATCCTACAGTGTGATTTTCCCATTTTTGACTTTTTTCATGTTTTTTCTCAATTCTTGATCCTACAGTGTGATTATTCTCATTTTCCACCTTTTTCAGGTTTTCTCCCCATATTCGGGGTCCTTCAGTGTGAATTTTTAATTTTCTACTTTTTTCAGGTTTTCTCGCCATATACGGGTCCTTCAGTGTGAATTTTTAATTTTCCACGTTTTTCAAGTTTTTTCGTCATATTCTCGGTCCTACAGTGTGATTTTCTCATTTCCACGTTTTTCAGGTTTTTTCATCATATTCGGGATCCTTCAGTGTGGGTTTTTAATTTTCTAATTTTTCAGGGTTTCTCAACATATTCTGGGTCCTAATGCGTGTATTTTTAATTTTTCATGTTTTTCAGTGTTTCTAGGCACATTCTGGGTCCTACAGTGTGATTTTCACATTTTCCACTTTTTCCGAGTTTTTTCACATTTCTGGGTCTTACCATGTAATTTTCTCATTTTCCACCTTTTTCAGGTTTTCTCGACATATTCCAGGTCCTTCAGTGAGAGTTTTTATTTTTGTACTTATTTCAGGGTTTCTCGGCATATTCTGGGTCCTAGAGTGTGATTTTCTCATTTTCGAAGATTTTCAAGTTTTTTTTAGCATTTCTGGGTCCTAAAGTGTGATTATTCTCATTTTCAACCTTTTTCAGGTTTTCTTGCCATAGTCGGAGTCCTTCATTGTGAATTTTTAATTTTCCACGTTTTTCAGGTTTTTTTTTTTTTTTTTTTGTCATATCCTTGGTCCTACAGTGTGATTTTCTCATTTCCACGTTTTTCAGATTTTCCTACCATATTCCAGGTCCTTCAGTGTGAATTTTTAATTTTCCACGTTTTTCAGTATTTCTAGCCATATTCTGGGTAATACAGTGTGAATTTTTAATTTTCCACGTTTTTCAAGGTTTCTTGCCATATTCTGGTCCTATAGTGTGAATTTTTAATTTTCAATATTTTTCAGTGTTTCTCGCCATATTCTGGGTCCTACAGTGTGAATATTTAATTTTCCAGGTTTTTCAGGTTTTCTCGTCATATTCTGGGTCCTTCAGTGTGCGATTTTATTTTTCCTCGTTTTTCAGTTTTGCTCTCTATATCCGGGTCATTCAGTGTGAATTTTTAATTTTCCACGTTTTTCAGGTTTCTTCGTCATATTCTGGTTCTACTGTGTAATTTTCTCACTTCCAGGTTTTTTCAGGTTTTCTTGCCATATTCCAGGACCTTCATTGTAAATTTATAATTTTTCAGGTTTTTCAGTATTTCATACCATATTCTGGGTAATACAGTGTGAATTTTTAATTTTCCAGGTTTTTCAGGTTTTCTCGTCATATTCTGGGTCCTTCAGTGTGCGATTTTATTTTTCCTCGTTTTTCAGTTTTGCTCTCTATATCCGGGTCATTCAGTGTGAATTTTTAATTTTCCACGTTTTTCAGGTTTCTTCGTCATATTCTGGTTCTACAGTGTGATTTTCTCATTTCCACGTTTTTCAGGTTTTCTCGCCATATTCGTGGTCTTTCAGTGTGAGTTTTTAAATTTCTACTTTCTCAGGGTTTCTCGCCATATTCTGGGTCCCACAGTGTGATTTTCTCATTTTCAACCTTTTTCAGGTTTTTAATTTTCCTCGATTTTCAGGTTTTCTTGCCATATTTGGGGTCCTTCAGTGTGAATTTTTAATTTTCCACGTTTTTCAATTTTTTTCGTCATATTATGGGTCCTACTGTGTAATTTTCTCACTTCCACGTTTTTCAGGTTTTCTTGCCATATTCCAGGACCTTCATTGTGAATTTATAATTTTTCAGGTTTTTCAGTATTTCATACCATATTCTGGGTAATACAGTGTGAATTTTTAATTTTCACGTTTTTCAGGGTTTGTCAGCATACAGTGCGATTTTCTCATTTTCCACATTTCAGGTTTTCTCACCATATTCGGGGTCCTTCAGTGTGAATTTTTAATTTTCTACTTTTTTTATGTTTTCTCACCGTATTCTGGGACCTTCAGTGTGAGTTTTTAATTTTCCTCGTTTTTCAGGTTTTATTGCCATATTCTGGGTCCTTCAGTGTGAATTTTTAATTTTCTACTTTTTTCATGTTTTCTCGCCATATTTGGGGTCCTTCAGTGTGAGTTTTTTATTTTCTAATTTTTCAGTTTTTCTCACCATATTCCAGGTCCTTCACTGTGAATTTTTAATTTTCCACGTTTTTCAGGTTTCCTGGCATACTCTGGGTCCTTAATTGTGAATTTTTAATATTGCACGTTTTTCAGGTTTTTTGGTCATATTCTGTGTCCTACAGAGTAATTTTCTCATTTACACGTTTTCCATGTTTTTTTTTGCCATATTGCAGTTTCTTCAGTGTGAATTTTTAATTTTCCACGTTTTTCAGTATTTCTCACCATATTCTGTGTCTGACAGTGTGAATTTTTAATTTTCACGTTTTTCAGGGTTTCTCTGCATATTCTGGGTCCTGCCGTGTGATTTTCTCATTTTCCACGTTTTTCAAGTTTTTGCGTAATTCTGGGTCCTACAGTGTGATTTTCTCATTTTCCACCTATTTCAGGTTTTCTCGCCATAGTTGTGGTCCTTCAGTATGATTTTTTACTTTTCTAATTTTTCAGAGTTTCTCTCCATATTCTGGGTCCTACAGCATGTATTTTTAATTTTCCACATTTTTCAGGGTTTCTCAGCATATTCTTGGTCCTACAGTGTGATTTTCTCATTTTCAACGTTTGTCAATTTTTTTTTTTTCCAAATCTCGGTCCTAGAGTGTGATTATTCTCATTTTCCACCTTTTTCAGGTTTTCTCGCCATATTCTGGGTTCTATAGTGTGAGTTTTGAGTTTTCCTCCTTTTTCAGGTTTTCTTGCCATATTCTGGGTCCTACATAGTGAGTTTTGATTTTTCCTCGTTTTTCAGGTTTTATTGCCATGTTCTGGGTCCTTCAGTGTGAATTTTTAATTTTCTACATTTTTCATGTTCTCTCGCCATATTTGGGTTTCTTCAGTGTGAGTTTTTAATTTTCTAATTTTTCAGGGTTTCTCGACATATTCTGTGTCCTACAGCGTGAGTTTTGAGTTTTCCTCGTTTTTTAGGTTTTCTCGCCATATGCCAGGCACTTTAGTGTTAATTTTTAATTTTCCTCGTTTTTCAGGTTTTTCCATCATATTATGGGTCCTACAGTGTGATTTTTCTCATTTCCACGTTTTTCAGCTTTTCTTGACATATTCCAGGACCTTCGGTGTGAATTTTAAATTTTCCATGTTTTTCAGTATTTCTCGCCATATTCTGTGTCCAACAGTGTGAATTTTTAATTTTCATGTTTTTCAGGGTTTCTTGGCATTTTCTGGGTCCTGCAGTGTGATATTCTCATTTTCCACATTTTTCAGGTTTTCTAGCCATATTTGGGGTCCTTCAGTGTGAGTTTGTAATTTTCTACTTTTTTAAGGGTTTCTCACCATATTCTGGGACCTACAGCGTGTATTTTTAATTTTCCATGTTTTCAGGGTTTCTTGGCATATTCTGGTTCTTACAGTGTGATATTCTCATTTTCGACGTTTTTCAATTTTTTTTTCCAAATCTGGATTCTATAGTGTGATTATTCTCATTTTCCATTTTTTTTTTAAGATTTCTCGCCATTTTCTGGGTCCTTTAGTGTGAGTTTTGAATTTTCCTTCTTTTTCAGGTTTTCTTGCCATATAAGGGGTACTTCAGTGTGATTTTTTAATTTTCCACGTTTTCAATATTTCTCGCCATATAGTGGGTAATAGAGTGTGAATTTTTAATTTTCCACTTTTTTCATGATTCTTGCCATATTCTGTGTCCGACAATGTGAATTTTTAATTTTCACGTTTTTCAGGGTTTATCGGCATATTCTGGGTCCAGCAGTGTGATTTTCTCATTTTCCACGATTTTCAAGTTTTTTTGCAATTCTTGGGGTACTTCACTGTGAGATTTTAATTTTCTACTTTTTTCAGGGTTTCTCGCCATATTTGGGGTCCTTCCGTGTGATTTTTTACTTTTCTAATTTTTCAGTGTTTTTCGACATATTCTGGGTTCTACAGCGTATATTTTTAATTTTCCACGTTTTCAGGGTTTCTAGGCATATTCTGGGTCCTACAGTGTGATTTTCTCATTTTCGACGTTTTTCAATTTTTTTTTCCAAATTTGGGTTCTATAGTGTGATTATTCTCATTTTCCATCTTTTTCAGGATTTCTCGCCATAATCTGTCCTATAGTGTGAGTTTTGAATTTTCCTTGTTTTTCAGGTTTTCTTGCCATATGAGGGGTCCTTCAGTGTGAATTTTTAATTTTCAACTTTTTTCATGATTCTTGCCATATTCTGTGTCCGACAGTGTGGATTTTTAATTTTCACGTTTTTCACGGTTTATCTGCATATTCTGGGTCCAGCAGTGTGATTTTCTCATTTTCCAGGATTTTCAAGTTTTTTTGGAATTCTTGGGGTACTTCACTGTGAGTTTTTAATTTTCTACTTTTTCAGGGTTTCTCGCCATATTCTGGGTCCTACACCATGTATTTTTAATTTACCACATTTTCAGGGTTTCTCGGCACATTATGGGTCCTACAGTGTGATTTTCTCATTTTCGATGCTTTTCAAGTTTTTTCGCAATTCTGGGTCCTACAGTGTGATTATTGTCATTTTCCACCTTTTTCAGTTTTTCTGGCCATATTCGGGGTCCATCAGTGTGAATTTTTAATTTTCTACTTTTTTCAGGTTTTCTTGCCATATTCTGGGTCCCTCAGTGTGAGTTTTTAATTTTCCTTGTTTTTCAGGTTATCTCTACATATTCTGGGTCCTTCAGTGTGAATTTTTACTTTTCTACTTTTTTCAGGAATTTTTTGTCATATTCTGGGACCTACAGTGTGATTTTCTCATTTCCACGTTTTTCAGGTTTTCTTGCCATATTCCAGGTCCTTCAGTGTGAATTTTTAATTTTCACGTTTTTCAGTATTATTTCCATATTTTGCGTAATACAGTGTGAATTTTTAATTTTCCACTTTTTTCATGGTTTCTTGCCATATTCTTTGACTGACAGTGTGAATCGTTAATTTTCACGTTATTCAGGGTTTCTTGGCATATTCTCTGTCCTACAGCGTGTATTTTTAATTTTCCACGTTTTTTAGGGTTTTTTGTCATATTCTGGATCCTACAGTGTGATTTTTCTCATTTACGACATGTTTCAGGTTTTTTCCCAATTCTGGGTCCTACAGAGTGATTTTCTCATTTTCCACCTTTTTCAGGATTTCTTGACATATTAGGGGTCTTCAGTGTGAGTTTGTAATTTTCTAATTTTTTCAGGGTTTCTAGCCATATTCTGGGTCCTACAGCGTGTATTTTTAATTTTCCACGTTTTTCAGTATTTCTCGCCATATTCTGTGTCCAACAGTGTGAATTTTTAATTTTCACGTTTTTCAGGGTTTCTCTGCATATTCTGGGTACTGCCATGTGATTTTCTCATTTTCCACTTTTTTCAGGTTTTCTCGCCATATTTGGGGTCCTTCAGTGTGAGTTTTTTATTTTCTAATTTTTCAGTTTTTCTCACCATATTCCAGGTCCTTCTCTGTGAATTTTCAATTTTCCACGTTTTTCAGGTTTTCTGGCATACTCCGGGTCCTTAATTGTGAATTTTTAATATTGCACGTTTTTCAGGTTTTTTCTTCATATTCTGTGTCCTACAGAGTAATTTTCTCATTTCCACGTTTTCCAGGGTTTTTTTTTTTTGCCATATTGCAGTTTCTTCAGTGTGAATTTTTAATTTTCTACTTTTTTTAGGGTTTCTCGCCATATTTGGGGTCCTTCAGTGTGAGTTTTTTAATTTTTAATTTTCTACGTTTTTCAGGTTTTCTGGCATACTCCGGGTCCTTAATTGTGAATTTTTAATATTGCACGTTTTTCAGGTTTTTTCTTCATATTCTGTGTCCTACAGAGTAATTTTCTCATTTCCACGTTTTCCAGGGTTTTTTTTTTTTTTGCCATATTGCAGTTTCTTCAGTGTGAATTTTTAATTTTCTACTTTTTTTAGGGTTTCTCGCCATATTTGGGGTCCTTCAGTGTGAGTTTTTTAATTTTTAATTTTCTACGTTTTTCAGGTTTTCTGGCATACTCCGGGTCCTTAATTGTGAATTTTTAATATTGCACGTTTTTCAGGTTTTTTGGTCATATTCTGTGTCCTACAGAGTAATTTTCTCATTTACACGTTTTCCAGGTTTTTTTTTTTTGCCATATTGCAGTTTCTTCAGTGTGAATTTTTAATTTTCAAAGTTTTTCAGTATTTCTCGCCATATTCTGGGTAATATAGTGTGAATTTTTAATTTTCACGTTTTTCAGGGTTTCTCGGCATATTCTGGGTCCTGCAGTGTGATTTTCTAATTTTCCACATTTTTCAGGTTTTCTAGCCATATTTGGGGTCCTTCAGTGTGAGTTTGTAATTTTCTACTTTTTTCAGGATTTCTAGCCATATTCTGGGTCCTAGAGCTTGTATTTTTAATTTTCCACGTTTTTCAGTATTTCTCGCCATATTCTGTGTCTGACAGTGTGAATTTTTGATTTTCACGTTTTTTCAGGGTTTCTCTGCATATTCTGGGACCTGCCGTGTGATTTTCTCATTTTCCACGTTTTTCAAGTTTTTGCGTAATTCTGGGTTCTACAGTGTGATTTTCTCATTTACCACCTATTTCAGGTTTTCTCGCCATAGTTGGGGTCCTTCAGTATGATTTTTTACTTTTCTAATTTTTCAGGGTTTCTCTCCATATTCTGGGTCCTACAGCGTGTATTTTTAATTTTCCACGTTTTTCAGGGTTTCTCAGCATATTCTGGGTCCTACAGTGTGATTTTCTCATTTTTGACATTTTTCAATTTTTTTTTTCCAAATCTTGGTCTTAGAGTGTGATTATTCTCATTTTCCACCTTTTTCAGGTTTTCTCGCCATATTCTGGGTTCTACAGTGTGAGTTTTGAGTTTTCCTCCTTTTTCAGGTTTTCTTGCCATATTCTGGGTCCTACATAGTGAGTTTTGTATTTTCCTCGTTTTTCAGGTGTTATTGCCATGTTCTGGGTCCTTCAGTGTGAATTTTTATTTTTCTACATTTTTCAGGTTCTCTCGTCATATTTGGGTTTCTTCAGTGTGAGTTTTAAATTTTCTAATTTTTCAGGGTTTCTCGACATATTCTGTGTCCTACAGCGTGAGTTTTGAGTTTTCCTCGTTTTTCAGGTTTTCTCGCCATATGCTGGGCACTTTAGAGTTAATTTTTAATTTTCCACGTTTTTCAGGTTTTTCCGTCATATTCTGGGTTCTACAGTGTGATTTTTTTTCATTTCCACGTTTTTCAGCTTTTCTTGACATATTCCAGGACCTTCAGTGTGAATTTTAAATTTTCCACGTTTTTCAGTATTTCTTGCCATATTCTGTGTCCAATAGTGTGAATTTTTGATTTTCACGTTTTCAGGGTTTCTCAGCACATTATGGGTCCTACAATGTAATTTACTCATTTCGACGCTTTTCAAGTTTTTTCGCAATTCTTGGTCCTACAGTGTGATTATTCTCATTTTCCACGTTTTTCAGTTTTTCTGGCCATATTCGGGGTCCTTCAGTGTGAATTTTAATTTTCTACTTTTTCAGGTTCTCTCTCCATATTTGGGATCCTTCAGTGTAAGTTATGATTTTCTAATTTTTCAGGATTTCTCAACATATTCAGTGTCCTAGAGCGTGTATTTTTAATTTTCCACGTTCTTCAAGTTTTTTTCGTCATATTCTGGGTCCTGCAGTGTATTTTTCTCATTTTCCACGTTTTCAAGTTTTTTCATAATTCTGGGTCCTACAGTGTGATTTTCTCATTTTTCAACTTTTTCAGGTTTTCTCGCCATATTTGGGGTCCTTCCGTGTGATTTTTTACTTTTCTAATTTTTCAGTGTTTCTCGATATATTCTGGGTCCTACAGCGTATATTTTTAATTTTCCACGTTTTCAGGGTTTCTCGGCATATTCTGGGTCCTACAGTGTGATTTTCTCATTTTCGACGTTTTTCAATTTTTTTTTTCCAAATCTGGTTTATATAGTCTGATTATTCTCATTTTCCATCTTTTTCAGGATTTCTCGCCATATTCTCGGTCCTATAGTGTGAGTTTTGAATTTTCTTTTTGTTTTTCAGGTTTTCTTGCCATATGAGGGGTCCTTCAGTGTGATTTTTTAATTTTCCACTTTTTTCATGATTCTTGCCATATTCTGTGTCCGACAGTGTGAATTTTTAATTTTCACGTTTTTCAGGGTTTATTGGAATATTCTCGGTCCAGCAGTGTGATTTTCTCATTTTCCACGATTTTCAAGTTTTTTCGCAATTCTTGGGGTACTTCACTGTGAGTTTTTAATTTTCTACTTTTTCAGGGTTTCTCGCCATATTCTAGGTCCTACACCGTGTATTTTTAATTTACCACGTTTTCAGGGTTTCTCGGCACATTATGGGTCCTACAGTGTGATTTTCTCATTTATACGCATTTCAAGTTTTTTCGCAATTCTGGGCCCTACAGTGTGATTATTGTCATTTTCCACCTTTTTCAGTTTTTCTGGCCATATTCGGGGTCCTTCAGTGTGAATTTTTAATTTTCTACTTTTTTCAGGTTTTCTCCCCATATTCTGGGTCCCTCAGTGTGAGTTTTTAATTTTCCTTGTTTTTCAGGTTATCTCTACATATTCTGGGTCCTTCAGTGTGAATTTTCAGTTTTCTACTTTTTTTCAGGTTTTTTCGTCATATTCTGGGACCTACAGTGTGATTTTCTCATTTCCACGTTTTTCAGGTTTTCTTGCTATATTCCAGGTCCTTCAGTGTGAATTTTTAATTTTCACGTTTTTCAGTATTTCTTTCCATATTTTGCGTAATACAGTGTGAATTTTTAATTTTCACTTTTTTCATGGTTTCTCGCCATATTCTTTGTCTAACATTGTGAATCGTTAATTTCACATTATTCAGGGTTTCTTGGCATATTCTCTGTCCTACAGCGTGTATTTTTAATTTTCCACGTTTTTCAGGTTTTTTTTTTGTCATATTCTGGGTCCTACAGTGTGATTTTTCTCATTTACGACATTTTTCAGTTTTTTTCCCAATTCTGGGTCCTACAGAGTGATTTTCTCATTTTCCACCTTTTTCAGGATTTCTCGACATATTAGGGGTCTTCAGTGTGAGTTTGTAATTTTCTACTTTTTTCAGGGTTTCTAGCCATATTCTGGGTCCTACAGCGTGTATTTTTAATTTTCCACATTTTTCAGGGTTCCTCAGCATATTCTGGGTCCTACAGTGTGATTATTCTCATTTTCCACCTTTTTCAGGTTTTCTCGCCATATTCTGGGTTCTACAGTGTGAGTTTTGAGTTTTCCTCCTTTTTCAGGTTTTCTTGCCATATTCTGGGTCCTACATAGTGAGTTTTGAATTTTCCTCGTTTTTCAGGTTTTATTGCCATGTTCTGGGTCCTTCAGTGTGAATTTTTAATTTTCTACATTTTTCAGGTTCTCTTGCCATATTTGGGTTTCTTCAGTGTGAGTTTTTAATTTTCTAATTTTTCAGGGTTTCTTGACATATTCTGTGTCCTACAGCGTGAGTTTTGAGTTTTCCTCGTTTTTCAGGTTTTCTCGCCATATGCCGTGCACTTTAGAGTTAATTTTTAATTTTCCACGTTTTTTCAGGTTTTTCAGTCATATTCTGGGTCCTACAGTGTGATTTTTCTCTTATCAATGTTTTTTAGCTTTTCTTGAAATATTCCAGGACCTTCAGTGTGAATTTTAAATTTTCCACGTTTTTCAGTATTTCTCGCCATATTCTGTGTCCAACAGTGTGAATTTTTAATTTTCATGTTTTTCAGGGTTTCTCGGCATATTCTGGGTCCTGCAGTGTGATTTTCTCATTTTTCACATTTTCAGGTTTTCTAGCCATATTTGGGGT
>NW_028227579.1:55746-79436 GCF_978045245.1 Mus caroli
AATATGGCGAGAAAACCTGAAAAGTTGAAAAATGAGAAAATCACACTGTAGGCCCCAGAATTACGAAAAAACTTGAAAAACGTGGAAAATGAGAAAATCACACTGCAGGACCCAAAATATGACGAAAAAAACTTGAAAAACGTGGAAAATTAAAAATACACGATCTAGGACACAGAATATTTTGAGAAATCCTGAAAAATTAGAAAATTATACACTTACACTGAAGGACCCCAAATATGGAGAGACCACCTGAAAAAAGTAGAAAATTAAAAATTCACACTGAAGGACCCAGAATTGCGAAAGAACTTGAAAAACATCGAAAATGAATAAATCACACTGTAGGACCCAGAATATGCCTAGAAACCCTGAAAACATGGAAAATTAAAAATACATGCTGTAGGACCCACAATATGGCGAGAAACTCTGAAAAAATTAGAAAATTTCAAACTCACACTGAAGGACCCCAAATATGGCTAGAAAACCTGAAAATGTGAAAAATGAGAAAATCACACTGCAGGACCCAGAATATGCCGAGAAACCCTGAAAAACATGAAAATTAAAAATTCACACTGTTGGACACAGAATATGGCGAGAAATACTGAAAAACGTGGAAAATTTAAAATTCACACTGAAGGTCCTGGAATATGTCAAGAAAAGCTAAAAAACATTGATAAGAGAAAAATCACACTGTAGGACCCAGAATATGACTGAAAAACCTGAAAAACGTGGAAAATTAAAAATTAACTCTAAAGTGCACGGCATATGGCGAGAAAACCTGAAAAACGAGGAAAACTCAAAACTCACGCTGTAGGACACAGAATATGTCGAGAAACCCTGAAAAATTAGAAAATTAAAAACTCACACTGAAGAAACCCAAATATGGCAAGAGAACCTGAAAAATGTAGAAAATTAAAAATTCACACTGAAGGACCCAGAACATGGCAATAAAACCTGAAAAACGAGGAAAATTCAAAACTCACTATGTAGGACCCAGAATATGGCAAGAAAACCTGAAAAAGGAGGAAAACTCAAAACTCACACTGTAGAACCCAGAATATGGCGAGAAAACCTGAAAAAGGTGGAAAATGAGAATAATCACACTGTAGGACCCAGAATATGCTGAGGAACCCTGAAAAATGTGGAAAATTAAAAATACACGTTGTAGGACCCAGAATATGGCTAGAAACCCTGAAAAAAGTAGAAAATTACAAACTCACACTGAAGACCCCTAATATGTCGAGAAATCCTGAAAAAGGTGGAAAATGAGAAAATCACTCTGTAGGACCCAGAATTGGGAAAAAAACTGAAAAATGTCGTAAATGAGAAAAATCACACTGTAGGACCCAGAATATGACAAAAAAAACCTGAAAAACGTGGAAAATTAAAAATACACGCGGTAGGACAGAGAATATGCCAAGAAACCCTGAATAATGTGAAAATTAACGATTCACAATGTTGGACAAAGAATATGGCGAGAAACCATGAAAAAAGTGGAAAATTAAAAATTCACACTGTATTACGCAAAATATGGAAAGAAATACTGAAAAACGTGAAAATTAAAAATTCACACTGAAGGACCTGGAATATAGCAAGAAAACCTGAAAAACGTGGAAATGAGAAAATCACACTGTAGGTCCCAGAATATGACGAAAAAACCTGAAAAAAGTAGAAAACTGAAAATTCACACTGAAGGACCCAGAATATGTAGAGATAACCTGAAAAACAAGGAAAATTAAAAACTCACACTGAGGGACCCAGAATATGGGGAGAAAACCTGAAAAAAGTAGAAAATTAAAAATTCACACTGAAGGACCCCGAATATGGCCAGAAAAACTGAAAAAGGTGGAAAATGACAATAATCACACTGTAGGGCCCAGAATTGCGAAAAAACTTGAAATGCGTATAAAATGAGAAAATCACACTGTAGGACCCATAATGTGCCGAGAAACCCTGAAAACGTGGTAAATTAAAAATACATGGTGTAGGACCCAGAATATGGCGAGAAACCCTGAAAAAGTAGAAAATTAAAAACTCACAGTGAAGTACCCCAAGAATTGCGAAAAAACTTGAAAATCGTGGAAAATGAGAAAATCACACTGCTGGACTCAGAATATGCCGATAAACCCTGAAAAACATGAAAATTAAAAATCCACACTGTCGGACACAGAATATGGCAAGAATCATGAAAAAAGTGGAAAATTAAAAAATCACACTGAAGGACCCCTCATATGGCAAGAAAACCTGAAAAACAAAAAGAAAATTCAAAACTCACACTATAGGACCGAGAATATGGCGAGAAATCCTGAAAAAGATGGAAAATGAGAATAATCAGACTATATAAACCAGATTTGGAAAAAAAAATTGAAAAACGTCGAAAATGAGAAAATCACACTGTAGGACCCAGAATATGCCGAGAAACCCTGAAAACGTGGAAAATTAAAAATATACGCTGTAGGACCCAGAATATATCGAGAAACACTGAAAAATTAGAAAAGTAAAAAATCACACGGAAGGACCCCAAATATGGCGAGAAAACCTGAAAAAGTTGAAAAATGAGAAAATCACACTGTAGGACCCAGAATTATGAAAAAACTTGAAAAACGTGGAAAATGAGAAAAATACACTGCAGGACCCAGAATATGACGAAAAAAACTTGAAGAACGTGGAAAATTAAAAATACACGCTCTAGGACACTGAATATGTTGAGAAATCCTGAAAAATTAGAAAATCATAAACTTACACTGAAGGATCCCAAATATGGAGAGAGAACCTGAAAAAGTAGAAAATTAAAATTTCACACTGAAGGACCCCGAATATGGCCAGAAAAACTGAAAAACGTGGAAAATGAGAATAATCACACTGTAGGACCAAGAATTGCGAAAAAACTTGAAAAGCGTCGAAATGAGTAAATTACATTGTAGGACCCATAATGTGCCGAGAAACCCTGAAAACGTGAAAATCAAAAATTCACACTATTGGACACAGAATATGGCAAGAAATACTGAAAAACGTGGAAAATTTAAAATTCACACTGAAGGTCCTGGAATATGTCAAGAAAAGCTGAAAAACGTGGAAATGAAAATAATCACACTGTAGAACCCAGAATATGACGGAAAAACCTGAAAAACGTGGAAAATTAAAAATTAACTCTAAAGTGCCCAGCATATGGCGAGAAAACCTGAAAAACGAGGAAAACTCAAAACTCACGCTGTAGGACACAGAATATGTCGAGAAACCCTGAAAAATTAGAAAATTTAAAACTCACACTGAAGAAACCCAAATATGGCGAGAGAACCTGAAAAATGTAGAAAAATAAAAATTCACACTGAAGGACCCAGAACATGGCAATAACACCTGAAAAATGAGGAAAATACAAAACTCACTATGTAGGACCCAGAATATGGCAAGAAAACCTGAAAAAGGAGAAAAACTCAAAACTCACACTGTAGAACCCAGAATATGGCGAGAAAACCTGAAAAAGGTGGAAAATGAGAATAATCACACTCTAAGACCAAGATTTGGAAAAAAAAATTGAAAAATGTCAAAAATGAGAAAATCACACTGTAGGACCCAGAATATGCTGAGAAACCCTGAAAAACGTGGAAAATTAAAAATACACGCTGTAGGACCCAGAATATGGAGAGAAACCCTGAAAAATTAGAAAAGTAAAAAATCATACTGAAGGACCCCAACTATGGCGAGAAAACCTGAAATAGGTGGAAAATGAGAAAATCACACTGTAGAACCCAGAATTACGCAAAAACTTGAAAAACGTGGAAAATGAGAAAATCACACGGCAGGTCCCAGAATATGCAGAGAAACCCTGAAAAACGTGAAAATCAAAAATTCACACTGTCAGACACAGAATGGCGAGAAATACTGAAAAACGTGGAAAATTAAAAATACAAGCTCTAGGACCCAGAATATGGCTAGAAATCCTGAAAAAAGTAGAAAATTACAAACTCACACTGAAGGACCCCAAATATGGCTAGAAAACCTGAAAAATGTGGAAAATTAGAAAATCACACTGCAGGACCCAGAATATGCCGAGAAACCCTGAAAAACGTGAAAATTAAAAATTCACACTATATTACCCAGAATATGGCGAGAAATACTGAAAAACTTTGAAAATTAAAAATTCACACTGAAGAAACTGCAATATGGCAAAAAAAAAAACCTGGAAAACGTGTAAATGAGAAAATTACTCTGTAGGACACAGAATATGACCAAAAAACCTGAAAAACGTGCAATATTAAAAATTCACAATTAAGGACCCGGAGTATGCCAGAAAACCTGAAAAACGTAGAAAATTAAAAATTAAAAAACTCACACTGAAGGACCCCAAATATGGCGAGAAACCCTGAAAAAAGTAGAAAATTAAAAATTCACACTGAAGAAACTGCAATATGGCAAAAAAAAAAAAACCCTGGAAAACGTGGAAATGAGAAAATTACTCTGTAGGACACAGAATATGAAGAAAAAACCTGAAAAACGTGCAATATTAAAAATTCACAATTAAGGACCCGGAGTATGCCAGAAAACCTGAAAAACGTGGAAAATTAAAAATTCACAGAGAAGGACCTGGAATATGGTGAGAAAAACTGAAAAATTAGAAAATAAAAACCTCACACTGAAGGACCCCAAATATGGCGAGAAAACCTGAAAAAAGTGGAAAATGAGAAAATCACATGGCAGTACCCAGAATATGCAGAGAAACCCTGAAAAACGTGAAAATTAAAAATTCACACTGTTGGACACAGAATATGGCGAGAAATACTGAAAAACGTGGAAAATTAAAAATACACGCTGTAGGACCCAGAATATGGCTAGAAACCCTGAAAAAAGTAGAAAATTACAAACTCACACTGAAGACCCCTAATATGTCAAGAAATCCTGAAAAAGGTGGAAAATGAGAAAATCACTCTGTAGGACCCAGAATTGGGAAAAAACCTGAAACATGTCGTAAATGAGAAAAATCACACTGTAGGACCCAGAATATGACAAAAAACCCTGAAAAACGTGGATAATTAAAAATACACGCTGTAGGACAGAGAATATGCCAAGAAACCCTGAATAACGTGAAAATTAACGATTCACACTGTCAGTCAAAGAATATGGCAAGAAACCATGAAAAAAGTGGAAAATTAAAAATTCACACTGTATTACGCAAAATATGGAAATAATACTGAAAAACGTGAAAATTAAAAATTCACACTGAAGGACCTGGAATATGGCAAGAAAACCTGAAAAACGTGGAAATGAGAAAATCACACTGTAGGTCCCAGAATATGACAAAAAATTCCTGAAAAAAGTAGAAAAGTAAAAATTCACACTGAAGGACCCAGAATATGTAGAGATAACCTGAAAAACAAGGAAAATTAAAAACTCACACTGAGGGACCCAGAATATGGCAAGAAAACCTGAAAAAAGTAGAAAATTAAAAATTCACACTGATGGACCCCGAATATGGCCAGAAAAACTGAAAAAGGTGGAAAATGACAATAATCACACTGTAGGACCCAGAATTGCGAAAAAACTTGAAAAGCATCGAAAATGAGAAAATCACACTGTAGGACCCATAATGTGCCGAGAAACCCTGAAAATGTGGTAAATTAAAAATACATGGTGTAGGACCCAGAATATGGCGAGAAACCCTGAAAAAGTAGAAAATTAAAAACTCACAGTGAAGTACCCCAAGAATTGCGAAAAAATTTGAAAATCGTGGAAAATGAGAAAATCACACTGCTGGACCCAGAATATGCAGATAAACCGTGAAAAATGTGAAAATTAAAAATCCACACTGTTGGACACAGAATATGGCAAGAATCATGAAAAAAGTTGAAAATTAAAAATTCACACTGAAGGACCCCTCATATGGCAAGAAAACCTGAAAAACAAGGAAAATTCAAAACTCACACTATAGGACAGATTATGGCGAGAAATCCTGAAAAAGATGGAAAATGAGAATAATCACACTATAGAACCCAAATTTGGAAAAAAAAAATTGAAAAACGTCGAAAATGAGAAAATCACACTGTAGGACCCAGAATATGCCTAGAAACCCTGAAAACGTGGAAAATTAAAAATATACGCTGTAGAACCCAGAATATGTCGAAAAACACTGAAAAATTAGAAAAGTAAAAAATCACACGGAAGGACCCCAAATATGGCGAGAAACCCTGAAAAAAGTAGAAAATTAAAATCTCACAGTTAAGTACCCCAAGAATTGCAAAAAAACTTGAAAATCGTGGAAAATGAGAAAATCACACTGCTGGACCCAGAATATGCCGATAAACCCTGAAAAACGTGAAAATTAAAAATTCACATTGTCGGACACAGAATATGGCAAGAATCATGAAAAAAGTGGAAAATTAAAAATTCACACTCTATTACCCACTATATGGCGAGAAATATTGAAAACGTGGAAAATTAAAAAATCACACTGAAGTACCCCTTATATGGCAAGAAAACCTGAAAAAGAAGGAAAATTCAAAACTCACACTAAAGGACCCAGAAAATGGCGAGAAATCTTAAAAAAAAAAAATGGAAAATGAGAATAATCACACTATAGAATCCAGATTTGGAAAAAAAAATTGAAAAACGTCGAAAATGAGAATATCACACTGTAGGAACCAGAATATGCCAAGAAACCCTGAAAACATGGAAAATTAAAAATACACGCTGTAGGTCCCAGAATATGGCGAGAAACCCTGAAAAAAGTAGAAAATTACAAACTCACACTGAAGGACCCCAAATATGGCTAGAAAACCTGAAAATTGTGGAAAATGAGAATATCACACTGCAGGACCCAGAAAATGCCAAGAAACCCTGAAAAACATGAAAATTAAAAATTCACACTGTTGGACACAGAATATGGCGAGAAATACTGAAAAACATGAAAAATTTAAAATTCACACCGAAGGTCCTGGAATATGTCAAGAAAAGCTGAAAAACGTGGAAATGAGAAAAATCACACTGTAGGACCCATAATATGATGGAAAAACCTGAAAAACGAGGAAAATTAAAAATTAACACTAAAGTGCCTGGCATATGGCGAGAAAACCTAAAAAACGAGGAAAACTCAAAACTCACGCTGTAGGACACAGAATATGTCGAGAAACCCTGAAAAATTAGAAAATTAAAAACTCACACTGAAGAAACCCAAATATGGCGAGAGAACATGAAAAATGTAGAAAATTAAAAATTCACACTGAAGGACCCAGAACATGGCAATAAAACCTGAAAAACGAGGAAAAATCAAAACTCACTATGTAGGACCCAGAATATGGCAAGAAAACCTGAAAAAGGAGGAAAACTCAAAACTCACACTATAGAACCCAGAATATGGCGAGAAAACCTGAAAAAGGTGGAAAATGAGAATAATCACACTCTAGGACCGAGATTTGGAAAAAAAAAAAAATTGACAAACGTTGAAAATGAGAAAATCACACTGTAGGACCAAGAATATGCTGAGAAACCCTGAAAAACGTGGAAAATTAAAAATACACGCTGTATGACCCAGAATATGGAGAGAAACTCTGAAAAATTAGAAAAGTAAAAAATCATACTGAAGGACCCCAACTATGGCGAGAAAACCTGAAAAACGTGGAAAATGAGAAAATCACACGGCAGGACCCAGAATATGCAGAGAAACCCTGAAAAACGTGAAAATTAAAAATTCACACTGTCAGACACAGAATATGGTGAGAAATACTGAAAAACGTGGAAAATTAAAAATTCACACTGAAGAAACTGCAATATGGCAAAAAAAAAAACATGGAAAACGTGTAAATGAGAAAATTACTCTGTAGGACACAGAATATGACCAAAAAACCTGAAAAACGTGCAATATTAAAAATTCACAATTAAGGACCCAGAGTATGCCAGAAAACCTGAAAAACGTGGAAAATTAAAAATTCACAGTGAAGGACCTGGAATATGGTGAGAAAAACTGAAAAATTAGAAAATAAAAAACTCACACTGAAGGACCCCAAATATGGGGAGAAAACATGAAAAAAGTAGAAAATTAAAAATTCACACTGAAGGACCCAGAATACGGTGAGAAAACATAAAAAAAGTAGAAAATTAAAAATTCACACTGAAGGACCCCGAATATGGTGAGAAAACCTGAAATGTGGAAAATGAGAAAATCGCACTGTATGCTGACAAACCCTGAAAAACGTGAAAATTAAAAATTCACACTGTATTACCCAGAATATGGTATGAAATACTGAAAAACCTGAAAAATTATAAATTCACAATGAAGGTCCTGGAATATGGCAAGAAAACCTGAAAAACGTGGAAGTGAGAAAATTACACAGTAGGACCCATAATATGACGAAAAAAATTGAAAAACGTGGAAAATTAAAAATTCACACTGAAGGACCCCAAATATGGCAAGAAAACCTGAAAAACGAGGAAAATTAAAAACCTGAAAAAGGTTGAAAATGAGAAAATCACACTGTGGGACCCAGAATATGGCGAGAAACCCTGAGAAAGTAGAAATTAAAAAACTCACACTGAAAGACCACGAATATGGCGAGAAAACCTGAAAAACGTGGAAATGAGAAAATCACACTGTAGAACCAGAATATGACGAAGAAACCTGAAAAACGTGGAAAATTAAAAATTCACACTGAATGACCCGGATATAGAGAGCAAAACTGAAAAACGAGGAAAAATAAAATCGCACACTGAAGGACCCAGAATATGACGAGAAAACCTGAAAAACCTGGAAAATTAAAAATTCACACTGTATTACCCAGAATATGGTATGAAATACTGAAAAACCTGAAAAATTATAAATTTACAATGAAGGTCCTGGAATATGGCAAGAAAACCTGAAAAACCTGGAAGTGAGAAAATTACACAGTAGAACCAGAATATGACGAAGAAACCTGAAAAACGTGGAAAATTAAAAATTCACACTGAATGACCCGGATATAGAGAGCAAAACTGAAAAACGAGGAAAAATAAAATCGCACACTGAAGGACCCAGAATATGACGAGAAAACCTGAAAAACCTGGAAAATTAAATATTCACACTGTAGGACCCAGAATATGGCGAGAAACACTGAAAAATATTGAAAATTAAAAATTCACACTATAGGACCAGAATATGGCAAGAAACCTTGAAAAACGTGGAAAATTAAAAATTCACACTGTATTACCCAGAATATGGCTAGAAATACTGAAAAACGTGGAAAATTAAAAATTCACACTGAAGGACCTGGAATATGGTAGGAAAATCTGAAAAACGTGGAAATGAGAAAATCACACTGTAGGACCAAGGATATGACAAAAAAAAAAAAAAAAACCTGAAAAACGTGGAAAATTAAAAATTCACAATGAAGGACTCCGACTATGGCAAGAAAACCTGAAAAAGGTTGAAAATGAGAATAATCACACTTTAGGACCCAGAAATGCTAAAAAAAACTTGAAAATCTTCGAAAATGAGAAAATCACACTCTAGGACCCAGAATATGCCGAGAAACCCTGAAATAAGTACAAAAATAAAAACTCTCACTGAAGGACCTGGAATATGTCGAGAAAACCTGAAAAAGGTGGAAAATGAGAAAATTACATGGTAAGACCCAGAAATGTGAAAAAACTCGGAAAAAGTGGAAAATGTGAAAATCACACTGTAGGACCCAGAATGTGCCTAGAAACACTGAAAAACATGAAAAATTAAAAATACACGCATTAGGACCCAGAATATGTTGAGAAACCCTGAAAAATTAGAAAATTAAAAACCCACACTGAAGGATCCCGAATATGATGAAAAAACCTGAAAAACGTGGAAATGAGAAAATCACACTGTAGGACCGAGAATATGACGAAAAAACTTGAAAAACGTGGAAAATTAAAAATTCACACTGAAGGACCCGTATATGGCGAGAAAACCTGAAAAAAGTAGAAAATTAAAAATTCACACTGAAGGACCCCGAATATGGGGAGAAAACCTGAAAAAGGTGGAAAATGAGAATAATCACACTGTAGGATCAAGAATTGAGAAAAAACATGAAAAAAGTCAAAAATGGGAAAATCACACTGTAGGATCAAGAATATGCGGAGAGCTCTTCCGATCAGAGGAGCGCCGGAGCAGCTGGGGCGCAGGGTCGACTGACACTCGCCAGCTACCCACAACACCCGCCACAGGATCTTAAGACTTCTGGTGAGTGGAGCACAGCTTCTGCTCCAATCCAAGTGCTCGGGACAGGAGACTGCATTAGTTAGGGAAGCAGAAACCGGCCTGAGTAGGGCCACAGGCCTCATCCGGCCGGATCAGCGCCGGGGTAGCGGGAGAGAAGGGTTGCCTGACACCCGCCAGCTACCCACGACCCCCGCCGCAGGATTTTGGGACTGCTGGTGAGTGGAACACAGCTTCTGCTCCAGTCCAATCACGCGGGACCTGAGACTGCTCTGGTTGGGGAGAGAGAAATCCGGCCTACATAGGGCCACAACCCTCTTCCGGTCAGAAAAGCACCGGGGCAGCTGGGGCGCAGGGTCGGCTGACACTCGACAGCTACCCACAACACCCGCCACAGGATCTTAAGACTTCTGGTGAGTGGAGCACAGCTTCTGCTCCAATCCAATTGTGCGGGACCTGAGACTGCATTAGTTAGGGAAGCAAAAACCGGCCTGAGTAGGGCCACAGGCCTCATCCGGCCGGATCAGCGCCGGGGTAGCGGGAGAGAAGGGTTGCCTGACACCCGCCAGCTACCCACGACCCCCGCCGCAGGATTTTGGGACTGCTGGTGAGTGGAACACAGCTTCTGCTCCAATCTTTAAACAGTGACAACGATAACAACTAACCCCAGAGATTACTAGATGGCGAAAGGTAAACGTAATAATCTTACTAACAGAAACCAAGACCACTCACCATCATCAGAACCCAGCACCCCCACTTCGCCCAGTCCAGGGCACCCCAACACACCGGAAAAGCTAGACACGGATTTAAAAGCATATCTCCTGATGATGATAGAGGACTTCAAGAAGGACTTTAATAACACACTTAAAGAAATGCAGGAGAACACTGCTAAACAGGCAGAAGACAATAAAGAGGAAGCACAAAAATCCCTTAAAGAATTGCAGGAGACCACTGCTAAAGAGTTACAAATCCTTAAAGAAAAACAGGATAACATAATCAAACAGGTAGAAGTCCTTACAGAAAAACAGGAAAACACATCCAAACAGATGATGGAAATGAACAAAACCATACTAGACCTAAAAAGGGAAGTAGACACAATAAAGAAAACCCAAAATGAGGCAACACTGGAGATAGAAACCCTAGGAAAGAAATCTGGAACCATAGATATGAGCATCAGCAACAGAATACAAGAGATGGAAGAGAGAATCTCAGGTGCAGAAGATTCCATAGAGAACATCGGCACAACAATCAAGGAAAATGTAAAATGCAAAAAGATCCTAACTCAAAACATCCAAGAAATACAGGACGCAATGAGAAGACCTAACCTACTGATAATAGGAGTGGATGAGAATGAAGATTTTCAACTCAAAGGACCAGCAAACATCTTCAACAAAATTATAGAAGAAAACTTCCCAAATCTAAAGAAAGAGATGCCCATGAACATACAAGAAGCCTACAGAACTCCAAATAGACTGGACCAGAAAAGAAATACCTCCTGACACATTATAATCAGAACAACAAATGCTCTAAATAAAGATAGAATACTAAAAGCAGTAAGAGAAAAAGGCCAAGTAACATATAAAGGCAAGCCTATCAGAATTACACCAGATTTTTCACCAGAGACTATGAAAGCCAGAAGATCCTGGACGGATGTTATACAGACACTAAAAGAACACAAATTCCAGCCCAGGCTACTATACCCAGCCAAACTCTCAATTAACATAGATGGAGAAACCAAAGTATTCCACGACAAAACCAAATTCACACATTATCTCTCCACGAATCCAGCCCTTCAAAGGATAATAACAGAAAAAAACCAATACAAGGACAGGAACCACGCCCTAGAAACAACAAGGAGGTAATCCCTCAACAAACCTAAAAGAAGACAGCCACAAGAACAAAATGCCAACTTTAACAACAATAATAACAGGAAACAACAATTACTTTTCCTTAATATCTCTTAATATCAATGGACTCAACTCCCCGATAAAAAGACATAGACTAACAAACTGGCTACACAAACAAGACCCAACATTTTGCTGTTTACAGGAAACTCATCTCAGAGAAAAGGATAGACACTACCTCAGAATGAAAGGCTGGAAAACAATTTTCCAAGCAAATGGCATGAAGAAACAAGCTGGAGTAGCCATTCTAATATCTGATAAGATTGACTTCCAACCCAAAGTCATTAAAAAAGACAGGGAGGGACACTTCATACTCATCAAAGGTAAAATCCTCCAAGAGGAACTATCAATCCTGAATATCTATGCTCCAAATACAAAGGCAGCCACATTCATTAAAGAAACTTTAGTAAATCTCAAAGCACACATTGCACCTCATACAATAATAGTGGGAGACTTCAACACACCACTTTCACCAATGGACAGATCATGGAAACAGAAATTAACAGGGACACAGTGAAACTAACAGAAATTATGAATCAAATGGATCTGGCAGATATCTACAGAACATTCTATCCTAAAACAAAAGGATATACCTTCTTCTCAGCACCTCATGGTACCTTCTCCAAAATTGACCACATAATTGGTCACAAAGCAGGCCTCAGCAGATACAAAAATATTGAAATTGTCCCATGCATCCTATCAGATCACCATGGACTAAGGCTGAACTTCAATAACAAAATAAATAATAGAAAGCCAACCTTCACGTGGAAACTGAACAACACTCTTCTCAATGATACCTTGGTCAAGGAAGGAATAAAGAAAGAAATTAAGGACTTTTTAGAGTTCAATGAAAATGAAGCCACAACATACCCAAACTTATGGGACGCAATGAAAGCATTTCTAAGAGGAAAACTCATAGCTCTGAGTGCCTCCAAAAGGAAACTAGAGAGAGCACACATTAGCAGCTTGACAACACACCTAAAAGCACTAGAACAAAAGGAAGCAAATTCACCCAAGAGGAGTAGACGGCAGGAAATAATCAAACTCAGGGGTGAAATCAACCAAGTGGAAATAAGAAAAACTATTCAAAGAATCAACCAATCAAGGAGCTGGTTCTTTGAGAAAATCAACAAGATAGATAAACCCTTAGCCAGACTCACTAGAGGGCACAGGGAAAGCATCCTAATTAACAAAATCAGAAATGAAAAAGGAGACATAACAACAGATCCTGAAGACATCCAAAACACCATCAGATCCTTCTACCAAAGGCTATACTCAACAAAACTGGAGAACCTGGATGAAATGGAGAAGTTCCTAGACAGATACCAGGTACCAAAGTTGAATCAAGATCAGGTTAATGATCTAAACAGCCCTATATCCCCCAAAGAAATAGAAGCAGTCATTAATAGTCTCCCAACTAAAAAAAGCCCAGGACCAGATGGGTTTAGTGCAGAGTTCTATCAGACCTTCAATGAAGATCTAATCCCAGTTCTTCACAAACTATTCCACAAAATAGAAACAGAAGGTACTCTACCCAACTCCTTCTATGAAGCCACAATTACTCTGATACCTAAACCACAAAAAGACCCAACAAAGATAGAAAACTTCAGACCAATATCCCTTATGAATATTGATGCAAAAATCCTCAATAAAGTTCTTGCTAACCGAATCCAAGAACACATCAAAACAATCATCCATCCTGACCAAGTAGGTTTCATCCCAGGGATGCAGGGATGGTTCAATATACGGAAATGCATCAACGTAATCCACTATATAAACAAACTCAAAGACAAAAACCACATGGTCATCTCGTTAGATGCGGAAAAAGCATTTGACAAGATCCAACACCCATTCATGATAAAAGTCTTGGAAAGATCAGGAATTCAAGGCCCATACCTAAACATGATAAAAGCAATCTACAGCAAACCAGTAGCCAACATCAAAGTAAATGGTGAGAAGCTTGAAGCAATCCCTCTAAAATCAGGGACTAGACAAGGCTGTCCACTTTCTCCATACCTATTCAACATAGTACTTGAAGTCCTAGCCAGAGCAATTCGACAACAAAAGGAGATCAAAGGGATACAAATTGGAAAAGATGAAGTCAAAATATCACTCTTTGCAGATGATATGATAGTATATATGTGACCCTAAAAATTCCACCAGAGAACTCCTAAGCCTGATAAACAGCTTCGGTGAAGTAGCTGGATATAAAATTAACTCAAACAAATCAATGGCCTTTCTCTACACAAAGAATGAACAGGCTGAGAAAGAAATTAGGGAAACAACACCCTTCTCAATAGTCACAAATAATATAAAATATCTTGGCGTGACTCTAACTAAGGAAGTGAAAGATCTGTATAATAAAAACTTCAAGTCTCTGAAGAAAGAAATTCTAGAAGATCTCAGAAGATGGAAAGATCTCCCATGCTCATGGATTGGCAGGATCAACATTGTAAAAATGGCTATCTTGCCAAAAGCAATCTACAGATTCAATGCAATCCCCATCAAAATTCCAAATCAATTCTTCAACGAATTAGAAAGTGCAATCTGCAAATTCATCTGGAACAACAAAAAACCTAGGATAGCAAAAACTCTTCTCAAGGATAAAAGAACCTCTGGTGGAATCACCATGCCGGACCTAAAGCTCTACTACAGAGCAATTGTGATAAAAACTGCATGGTACTGGTATAGTGACAGACAAATAGACCAATGGAATAGAATTGAAGACCCAGAAATGAACCCACACACCTACGGTCACTTGATCTTCGACAAGGGAGCTAAAAACATCCAGTGGAAGAAAGACAGCATTTTCAACAAATGGTGCTGGCACAACTGGTTGTTAACATGTAGAAGAATGCGAATCAATCCATTCCTATCTCCTTGTACTAAGGTCAAGTCTAAGTGGATCAAGGAACTTCACATAAAACCAGAGACACTGAAACTTATAGAGGAGAAAGTGGGGAAAAGCCTTGAAGATATGGGCACAGGGGAAAAATTCCTGAATAGAACAGTAATGGCTTGTGCTGTAAGATCGAGAATTGACAAGTGGGACCTCATGAAACTACAAAGCTTCTGCAAGGCTAAACACCATCAATAAGACAAAAAAAACACCAACAGATTGGGAAAGGATCTTCACCTATCCTAAATCAGATAAGGGACTAATATCCAATATATATAAAGAACTCAAGAAGGTGGACTCCAGAAAGTCAAATAACCCCATTAAAAAATGGGGCTCAGAACTGAACAAAGAATTCTCACCTGAGGAATACCGAATGGCAGAGAAACACCTGAAAAAATGTTCAACATCCTTAATCATCAGGGAAATGCAAATCAAAACAACCCTGAGATTCCACCTCACACCAGTCAGAATGGCTAAGATCAAAAATTCAGGTGACAGCAGATGCTGGCGAGGATGTGGAGAAAGAGGAACACTCCTCCATTGTTGGTGGGATTGCAAGCTTGTACAACCACTCTGGAAATCAGTCTGGCGGTTCCTCAGAAAATTGGACATAGTACTACCGGAGGATCCAGCAATACCTCTCCTGGGCATATATCCAGAAGATGTCCCAACCGGTAAAAAGGACACATGCTCCACTATGTTCATAGCAGCCCTATTTATAATAGCCAGAAGCTGGAAAGAACCCAGATGTCCCTCAACAGAGGAATGGATACAGAAATTATGGTACATTTACACAATGGAGTACTACTCAGCTATTAAAAAGAATGAATTTATGAAATTCCTAGCCAAATGGATGGACCTGGAGAGCATCATCTTGAGTGAAGTAACACAATCACAAAAGAACTCACACAATATGTATTCACTGATAAGTGGATATTAGCCCAAAACTTAGGATACCCAAGATATAAGATACAATTTGATAAACGCATGAAACTCAAGAAGAATGAAGACCAAAGTGTGGACACTGTGCACCTTCTTAAAATTGGGAACAAAACACCCAGGGAAGGAGTTACAGAGACAAAGTTCGTAGCTGTGATGAAAGGATGGCCCATTTAGAGACTGCCGTATCCAGGGATCCATCCCATAATCAGCTTCTAAAAGCTGACACCATTGCATACACTAGCAAGATTTTGCTGAAAGGACCCAAATATAGCTGTCTCTTGTGAGACGATGCCGGGGCCTAGCAAACACAGGAGTGGATGTTCACAGTCAGCTATTGGATGTATCACAGGGCTCCCAATGGAGAAGCTAGAGAAAGTACCCAAGGAGCTAAAGGGATCTGCAACCCTATTGTTGGAACAACATGATGTACTAACCAGAACCCCGGAGCTCTTGTCTCTAGCTGCATATGTATCGAAAGATGGCCTAGAAGCCAACAATGGAAAGAGAGGCCCATTGGACTTGCAAACTTTATATGCCCCAATATAGGGGAATGCCAGGGCCAAAGAATGGGAATGGATGGGTAGGGAAGTGGGGGGCGCTATGGGGGACTTTTGGGATAGCATTGGAAATGTAATTGAGGAAAATATGTAATAAAAATATTAAAAATCAAAAAAAAATATGCCGAGAAACACTGAAAAACGTGGAAAATTATTAATACACGCTGTAGGACCCAGAATATGGTGAGAAACCCTGAAAAAAGTAGAAAATTAAAAACTCACACTGGAGGATCCCAAATATGGTAAGAAAAACTGAAAAGAGTAGAAAATTAAAAATTCACACTGAAGAACCCCGAATATGGCGAGAAAACCTGAAAAAAGTAGAAAATTAAAAACTTACACTGTCAGACCCAGAATATGGCAAGAAACCCTGAAAAAAGTAGAAAATTAAAAAGTCACAGTGAAGGACCCCAAATATGGCGAGAAAACCTGAAAAAGGTGGAAAATGAGAAAATCACACTGTAGGACTCAGAATTATGAAAAAACTTGAAAAACGTGGAAAAAGAGAAAATCACACTGCAGGACACAGAATATGCGGAGAAACCCTGAAAAACATGAAAATTAAAAATTCTAACTGTCGGACCCAGATTATGGCGAGAAACCAAAAAACAAGTGGAAAATTAAAATTTCACACTGTATTACCAAGAATATGCCGAGAAATACTGAAAAACGTGGAAAATTAAAATTCACATAGAAGGACCTGGAATATGGCAAGAAAACCTGAAAAAGGTGGAAAATGAGAATAATCACACTGTAGGACCCAGAATATGCAAAGAAACCCTGGAAAACGTGGAAAATTAAAAATTCACACTGAAGGACCTTGAATATGGAGAAAAAACCTGAAAAACGAGGAAAATTAAAAACTCACACTGAAGGACCCAGAATATGGCAAGAAAACCTGAGAAACGTGGAAATGAGAAAATCACACTGTAGGACCCAGAATATGGCGGGAAAACCAGAAAAACGTGAAAAATTTAAATTTCATACTGTAGGATGCAGAATATGTTGAGAAACACTGAAAAAAGCAAAAAATTAAAATCTCACACAGAAGGACCCCAAATATGGCGAGAAAATCTGATAAAGGTGGAAAATGAGAAAATCACACTGTAGGACCCAGAATTGTGAAAAAACTTGAAAAACGTCGAAAATGAGAAAATCATAGTGTAGGACCCAGCATATGCAGAGAAACCCTGAAAAACGTGCAAAATTAAACATACACGCGGTAGGACCCTGAATATGGCAACAAACCCTGAAAAAGTAGAAAATTAAAAACTCACACTGAAGGACCCAGAATATGGTGAGAAAAACTGAAAAAGGTTGAAAATGAGAAAATCACACTGTAGGACCCAGTATATGACGAAAAAAACTTAAAAACGATTAAAATTAAAAATTCACACTGTAGGACCCCAAATATGGCGAGAAAACCTGAAAAAGTTGGAAAATGAGAAAATCACACCTTAGGACACAGAATTGTGAAAAAACTTGAAATAAGGGGAAAATGAGAAAATCACACTGTAGGACCCAGAATATGACCAGAAACCCTGAAAAACATCGAAAATTAAAAATACACGCTGTAGGACCCAGAATATGGCAAGAAACCCTGAAAAAAGTAGATAATTAAAAACTCACACTGAAGGACACAGAATATGGCGAGAAACACTGAAAAATTAGAAAGATAAAAAATCACACTGAAGGACCCTAAATATGGCAAGAAAACCTTAAAAAGTTGTAAAATGAGAAAATCCCACTGTAGGACTCAGAATTACGAAAAAAAACTCGAAAAACGTGGAAAAAGAGAAAATCACCCTGCAGGACCCAGAATATGCCAAGAAACCCTGAAAATCGTGAAAATTAAAAATTCACACTGTCGGACACAGTATGATATGGCGAGAAACCATGAAAAAATTTGAAAATTAAAAGTTCACACTGTATTACCCAGAATATGGCGAGAAATACTGAAACACGTGGAAAATTAAAAATTCACACTGAAGGTCCCGGAATATGGCAAGGAAACCTGAAAAACGTGGAAATGAGAAAATCACACTGCAGAACACAGATAATGCCAAGAAACCCTGAAAAACGTGGATAATTAAAAATTCACACTGAAGGTCCCAGAATATGGCAGGGAAACCTGAAAAACGTGGAAATGAGAAAATCTCAGTGTAGGACCCAGAATATGACGAAAAAAACCTGAAAAACGTGGAAAATTAAAAATTCACACAGAAGGACCTACAATATGGTGAGAAAACCTGAAAAACAAGGAAAATTTAAAAATCACAATGAAGGACCCAGAATATGGAGAGAAAACCTGAAAAAACTAGAAAATTGAATATTCACACTGAAGGACCCCGAATATGGCAAGAAAACCTGAAAAAGGTGGAAAATGAGAAAATCACACTGCAGGACCCAGAATATGCCCAGAAACCATGAAAAATGTGGAAAATTAAAAATTCACACTGTAGGAACCATAATATGGCGAGAAAAACTGAAAAACGTGGAAAATTAAAAATTCACACTGAAGGAAAACCTGAAAAACGAGGAAAATTCAAAACACACACTGTAGGAACCAGAATATGGCGAGAAAACCTGAAAAAGGTGGAAAATGAGAAAATCACACTGTAGGACGCAGAATATGAAGAAAAAACTTGAAAAACGTGGAAAATTAAAAATACACGATGTAGGACACAGAATATGTCGAGAAAACCTGAAAAATTAGAAAATTAAATCCTCACACTTAGGGACCCCAAATATGGCGAGAGAACCTGAAAAAAGTAGAAAATTAAAAATTCACACTGAAGGACCCAGAATTGCGAAAAAACTTGAAAAACGTGGAAAATGAGAAAATCACACTGTAGGACCAAGAATATGCCGAGAAACCCTGAAAACGTGGAAAATTAAAAATGTGGAAATGAGAAAATTATACTGTAGGTCCCAGAATATTACCAAAAAACCTGAAAAACGTGCAATATTAAAAATTCAAAATTAAGGATCCGGAGTATGGCGAGAAAACCTGAAAAACATGAAAATTAAAAATTCACACTGAAGGACCCTGAATATGTCGAGAAAACCTGAAAAAGGAGGAAAATTAAAAACGCACACTGAAGGACACAGAATTAGGCGAGAAAACCTGAAAAAGGTGGAAAATGAGAAAATCACATGTAGGACCTAGAATTGCAAAACAACTTGAAAAACGTGGAAAATGATAAATCACACAGCAGGATTCAGAATATGCTGAGTAAACCTTTAAAAAGAGGAAAATTAAAAATACCCACTGTAGGACCCAGAATATGACGAAAACCCCTGAAAAACGTAAAAAAGAAAAACTCACACTGAAAGACCTGGAATATGGCGAGAAAATCTGAAAAAGGTGGAAAATGAGAAAATCACATATAGGACCCAGAATTGCGAAAAAAACTTGAAAAACGTGGAAAATGAGAAAATCACACTGTAGGACCCAGAATATGACGAAAAAAACTTAAAAACGTGGAAAATTAAAAATTCCCACTGTACAACTCAGAATGTGGCGAGAAAACCTGAAAAACGTGGAAAATTTAAAATTCACACTGTAGGATGCAGAATATGCGGAGAAACCATGAAAAACGTGGAAAATTAAAAACTCACACTGAAGGAACCCGATTATGGTGAGAAAACCTGAAAAAGGTGGAAAATGAGAAAATCACATTTTAGGACCCAGAATATGAGGAAAAAAACTTAAAAATGAGGAAAATTAAAATTCACACTGTAGGACCCAGAATATGGCGAGAAAACCTGAAAAAGGAGAAAATTAACAACTCGCAATAAAGAACCCCCAATATGGCGAGAAAACCTTAAAAAAGTGGAAAATGAGAAAATCACATGTAGGACCTAGAATTGCAAAACAACTTGAAAAACGTGGAAAATGATAAATCACACAGCAGGATTCAGAATATGCTGAGTAAACCTTTAAAAAGAGGAAAATTAAAAATACCCACTGTAGGACCCAGAATATGACGAAAAACCCTGAAAAACCTAAAAAAGAAAAACTCACACTGAAAGACCTGGAATATGGCGAGAAAATCTGAAAAAGGTGGAAAATGAGAAAAGCACATATAGGACCCAGAATTGCGAAAAAACTTGAAAAACGTGGAAAATGAGAAAATCACACTGTAGGACCCAGAATATGACGAAAAAAACTTAAAAACGTGGAAAATTAAAAATTCCCACTGTACAACTCAGAATGTGGCGAGAAAACCTGAAAAACGTGGAAAATTTAAAATTCACACTGTAGGATGCAGAATATGCGGAGAAACCATGAAAAACGTGGAAAATTAAAAACTCACACTGAAGGAACCCGATTATGGTGAGAAAACCTGAAAAAGGTGGAAAATGAGAAAATCACATTTTAGGACCCAGAATATGAGGAAAAAAACTTAAAAATGAGGAAAATTAAAATTCACACTGTAGGACCCAGAATATGGCGAGAAAACCTGAAAAAGGAGAAAATTAACAACTCGCAATAAAGAACCCCCAATATGGCGAGAAAACCTTAAAAAAGTGGAAAATGAGAAAATCACATGTAGGACCTAGAATTGCAAAACAACTTGAAAAACGTGGAAAATGATAAATCACACAGCAGGATTCAGAATATGCTGAGTAAACCTTTAAAAAGAGGAAAATTAAAAATACCCACTGTAGGACCCAGAATATGACGAAAAACCCTGAAAAACCTAAAAAAGAAAAACTCACACTGAAAGACCTGGAATATGGCGAGAAAATCTGAAAAAGGTGGAAAATGAGAAAAGCACATATAGGACCCAGAATTGCGAAAAAACTTGAAAAACGTGGAAAATGAGAAAATCACACTGTAGGACCCAGAATATGACGAAAAAAACTTAAAAACGTGGAAAATTAAAAATTCCCACTGTACAACTCAGAATGTGGCGAGAAAACCTGAAAAACGTGGAAAATTTAAAATTCACACTGTAGGATGCAGAATATGCGGAGAAACCATGAAAAACGTGGAAAATTAAAAACTCACACTGAAGGAACCCGATTATGGTGAGAAAACCTGAAAAAGGTGGAAAATGAGAAAATCACACTATAGGACCCAGAATATGCTGAGAAACTCTGAAAAAAGTGAAAATTAAAAATTCACACTATAGGACCCAGAATATGGCGAGAAACCCTGAAAAAAATAGAAAAATAAACACTCACAGTGAAGGAGCCCATATATTGGGAGAAAATCTGAAAAAGGTGGAAAATGAGAAAATCACACTGTAGGACCCAGATTATGCCTAGAAATCCTGAAAAACGTGAAATTTAAGAATTCACACTATTGGAACCAATATATGGCGAGAAACCCTGAAAAAAGTTGAAAATTCAAAATTCACACTGAAGGACACCGAATATGGCGAGAAACACTGAAAAACGTGGAAAATTAAAACTTCACACTGTAGGACCAGAATATGGCAAGAAACCTTGAAAAACGTGGAAAATTAAAAATTCACCCTGTAGGTCCCAGAATATTCCGAGAAAACCTGAAAAAGGCAGAAAATGAGAAAATCACACTGTAGGATCCAGAATATGACATAAAAAAAACTGAAAAACGTGGAACATTATAAATTCACACTGAAGTTCCCAGAATATGGCAAGAAAACCTGAAAAAATTAGAAAATTAAAAACTCACACTGAAGGACCCCCAATATGGCGAGAAAACCTGAAAAAGGTGTAAAATGAGAAAATCACAGTGAAGAACCCAGAATTACGAAAAAACTTGAAAAACTTGGAAATAGAGAAAATCACACTGCAGGATACAGAATATGCCCAGAAACACTGAAAAACGTGAAAATTAAAAATTCACACTATTGGACCCAGAATATGGCGAGAAACCCTTAAAAAAGTAGAAAATTATAAACTCACACTGAAAGACCCCGAATATCGCCAGAAAACCTGAAAAACGTGGAAAATGAGAAAATCACACGGTAGGACCCAGAATATGCCAAGAACATTGAAAAACTTGGAAAATTAAAAATACACACTGTAGGACCCAGAATATGGCCAGAAACCCTGAAAAATGTAGAACATTAAAAACTCACACTGAAGGACCCCAAATACGGCGATTAAACCTGAAAAAGGTGGAAAATGAGAAAATCACACTGTAGGACCCAGAATTATGAAAAAACTTGAAAAACGTGGAAAATGAGAAAATCACACTGTAGTACGGAGAATATGCTGAGAAACGCTGAAAAACATGAAAATTAAAAATTCACACTGTCAGACCCAAAATATGGTAAAAAAAAAACCCTGAAAAAAGTAGAAAATTTAAAACTCACACTGAAGGACCCCAAATATGGCAAGAAAACCTGAAAAAGGTGGAAAATGAGAAAATCACACTGTAGGACTCAGAATTACGAAAAAACGTGAAAAACGTGGAAAATTTAAAATTCACACTGTAGGATGCAGAATATGCGGAGAAACCATAAAAAACGTGGAAAATTAAAAACTCACACTGAAGGAACCCGATTATGGTGAGAAAACCTGAAAAAGGTGGAAAATGAGAAAAATCACACTATAGGACCCAGAATATGCTGAGAAACTCTGAAAAAAGTGAAAATTAAAAATTCACACTATAGGACCCAGAATATGGCGAGAAACCCTGAAAAAAATAGAAAAATAAACACTCACAGTGAAGGAGCCCATATATTGGGAGAAAATCTGAAAAAGGTGGAAAATGAGAAAATCACACTGTAGGACCCAGATTATGCCTAGAAATCCTGAAAAACGTGAAATTTAAGAATTCACACTATTGGAACCAATATATGGCGAGAAACCCTGAAAAAAGTTGAAAATTCAAAATTCACACTGAAGGACACCGAATATGGCGAGAAACACTGAAAAACGTGGAAAATTAAAACTTCACACTGTAGGACCAGAATATGGCAAGAAACCTTGAAAAACGTGGAAAATTAAAAATTCACCCTGTAGGTCCCAGAATATTCCGAGAAAACCTGAAAAAGGCAGAAAATGAGAAAATCACACTGTAGGATCCAGAATATGACATAAAAAAAAACTGAAAAACGTGGAACATTATAAATTCACACTGAAGTTCCCAGAATATGGCAAGAAAACCTGAAAAAATTAGAAAATTAAAAACTCACACTGAAGGACCCCCAATATGGCGAGAAAACCTGAAAAAGGTGTAAAATGAGAAAATCACAGTGAAGAACCCAGAATTACGAAAAAACTTGAAAAACTTGGAA
>NW_028227579.1:79536-100324 GCF_978045245.1 Mus caroli
GTTTTTCAGGGTTTTTTGGCATTATCTGTGTCCTGCAGTGTGATTTTCTCATTTTCCACGTTTTTCACGTTTTTTCGTAATTCTGAGTCCTACAGTGTGATTTTCTCATTTTCCACCTTTTTCAGGTTTTCTTGCCATATTTGGGGTCCTTCAGTGTGAGTTTTAAATTTTCTACTTTTTTCAGGGTTTTTTTTTTTTACCATATTTTGGGTCTGACAGTGTGAATTTTTAATTTTCATGTTTTTCAGCGTTTCTCAGCATATTCTCCGTACTACAGTGTGATTTTCTCATTTTCCACGTTTTTCAAGTTTTTTCATAATTCTGGGTCCTACAGTGTGATTTTCTCATTTTCCACCTTTTTCAGGTTTAATCGCCGTATTTGGGGTCCTTCAGTGTGAGTTTTTAATGTTCTACATTTTTCAGGGTTTCTGGCCATATTCTGGGTCCTACAGTGTGTATTTTTAATTTTCCAAGTTTTTCAATGTTCTTGGCATATTCTGGGTCCTACCGTGTGATTTTCTCATTTTCCACCTTTTTCAGGTTTTCTGGCGATATTCGGGGTCTTTCAGTGTGAGTTTATAATTTTCTACTTTTTTAAGGGTTTCTCGCCATATTCTGGGTCCAATAGTGTGAATTTTTAATTTTCACGTTTTTCAGTGTTTCTGGGCATATTCTGTATCCTGCAGTGTGATTTTCTCTATTTCCAAGTTTTTCAAGTTTTTTCGTAATTCTGGGTTCTTCACTGTGATTTTCTCATTTTACACCTTTTTCAGGTTTTCTCGCCATATTGGGGGTCCTTCAGTGTGAGTTTTTAATTTTCTAATTTTTTCAGGTTTTCTTGCCATATTCTGGGAACTTCAGTGTGAATTTATAATGTTCCACGTTTTTCAGTTTTTTTTATGTCATATTCTGGATCCTACAGTGTGATTTTCTCATTTTCTGCCTTTTTCAGGTTTTCTCGGAATATTCTGGGACCTACAGGGTGAATTTTTAATTTTCCACGTTTTTCAAGGTTTCTTGCCATATTCTGGTCCTACAGTGTGAAGTTTTAATTTTCCACGTTTTTCAGTGTTTCTCGCCATATTCGGTGTCCTTCAGTGTGAATTTTGAATTTTCAACTTTTTTCAGGGTTTCTCGCCATATATTGGTTCCAATAGTGTGAATTCTTAAATTTCACGTTTTTCAGGATTTCTAGGCATAATCTGGGTCCTACAGTGTGATTTTCTCATTTTCCACCTTTTTCAGATTTTCTCCCAATATATGGGCTCCTTCACTGTGAGTGTTTATTTTTCTATTTTTTTCAGGGTTTCTCGCCATATTCTGGGTCCTATAGTGTGAATTTTTAATTTTCACTTTTTTCAGAGTTTCTCAGCATATTCTGGGTCCTATAGTGTGATTTTCTCATTTTCCACCTTTTTCAGGTTTTCTCACCATAATCGGGTTCCTTCAGTGTGAGTTTTTAATTTTCCACGTTTTTCATGGTTTCTCCGCATATTCTGCATCCTACAGTGTGAATTTTAAATTTTCCACGTTTTTCAGGTTTTCTCGCCACATTCTGAGTTGTACAGTGGGAATTTTTAATTTTCCACGTTTTTAAGTTTTTTTTCGTCATATTCTGGGTCCTACAGTGTGATTTTCTCATTTTCCACGTTTTTCAAGTTTTTTCGCAATTCTGGGTCCTATATGTGCTTTTCTCATTTTCCACCTTTTTCAGATTTTCTCGCCATATTCCAGGTCTTTCAGTGTGAGTTTTTCTTTTTTAGGTTTTTCAGGGTTTTTCGTCATATTCTGGGTCCTACAGTGGGTATTTTTAATTTTCCTCTTTTTAAAGGTTTACTCAGCATATTCTGAATCCTGCTGTGTGATTTATCATTTTCCACGTTTTTCAAGTTGTTTTGCAATTCTAGGTCCTACATGTGATTTTCTCATTTTCCACTTTTTTAAGGTTTTCTCGCCATATTGGGGGTTCTTTATTGCGAGTTGTTAATTTTCTCCTTTTTTCAGGTTTTCTCGCCATATTCTGGGTCCTACAGTGTGAATTTTAATTTTCCTCATTTTTAAGTTTTTTTCCTCATATTCTGGGTCCTAAAATGTGATTTTCTCATTTTCCACCTTTTTCAGGTTTTCTCACCATAATCGGGTTCCTTCAGTGTGAGTTTTTAATTTTCCACGTTTTTCATGGTTTCTCCGCATATTCTGCATCCTACAGTGTGAATTTTAAATTTTCCACGTTTTTCAGGTTTTCTCGCCACATTCTGAGTTGTACAGTGGGAATTTTTAATTTTCCACGTTTTTAAGTTTTTTTCGTCATATTCTGGGTCCTACAGTGTGATTTTCTCATTTTCCACGTTTTTCAAGTTTTTTCGCAATTCTGGGTCCTATATGTGATTTTCTCATTTTCCACCTTTTTCAGATTTTCTCGCCATATTCCAGGTCTTTCAGTGTGAGTTTTTCTTTTTTACGTTTTTCAGGGGTTTTCGTCATATTCTGGGTCCTACAGTGGGTATTTTTAATTTTCCTCTTTTTAAAGGTTTACTCAGCATATTCTGAATCCTGCTGTGTGATTTATCATTTTCCACGTTTTTCAAGTTGTTTTGCAATTCTAGGTCCTACATGTGATTTTCTCATTTTCCACTTTTTTAAGGTTTTCTCGCCATATTGGGGGTTCTTTATTGCGAGTTGTTAATTTTCTCCTTTTTTCAGGTTTTCTCGCCATATTCTGGGTCCTACAGTGTGAATTTTAATTTTCCTCATTTTTAAGTTTTTTTCCTCATATTCTGGGTCCTAAAATGTGATTTTCTCATTTTCCACCTTTTTCAGGTTTTCTCGACATATGCCGGGTCCTTCAGTGTGACTTTTTAATTGTCTACTTTTTTCAGGGTTTCTAGCCATATTCTTGGTCCTACAGCACTTATTTTTAATTTTCGATGTTTTGCAGGGTTTCTCGGCATTTTCTGGGTCCTACAGTGTGATTTTCACATTTTCCACCTTTTTCAGATTTTCTCGCCATATTCCGGGTCCTTCAGTGTGACTTTTTAATTTTCTACTTTTTTCAGGGTTTCTAGCCATATTCTTGGTCCTACAGCTAGTATTTTTAATTTTCGACGTTTTACAGGGTTTCTAGGCATTTTCTGGGTCCTACAGTGTGATTTTCTCATTTTCAACCTTTTTCAGGTTTTCTCGCCATATTCCGGGTCCTTAGTGTGAGTTTTTACTTTCTACATTTTTCAGCTTTTCTGTCATATTCCAGGTCCTACAGTGTGAGTTTTTAATTTTCCACATTTTCCAGGGTTTTTCATCATATTCCAGGTCCTTCAGTGTTAGTTTTTGATTTTCCAATTTTTTCATGGTTTCTCGCCATATTCTGGGTCCTACAGTGTGATTTTCTCATTTTCCACCTTTTTCAGGTTTTCTCTCCTTATTCGGGGTCCTTCAGTGGGAGTTTTTAATTCTGTGTCCTTTAGTGTGAGTTTTTCATTTTCTTTCTTTTTTCAGATATTATTGCCATATTCAAGGTCCTTCTGTGTTAATTTTTAATTTTCCACGTTTTTCAAGTTTTCTCGCCATATTCGGGGTCCTTCAGTGTGAATATTTAATTTTCTACTTTTTTCAGATTTTATCTCCATATTCAGGGTCCTTCAGTTTGAGTTTATAATTATCTACTTTTTCCAGGGTTTCTCTCCATATTCTGGGTCCTACAGCGTGAATTTTAATTTTCCTCATTTTTAAGTTTTTTTCCTCATATTCTGGGTCCTAAAATGTGATTTTCTCATTTTCCACCTTTTTCAGGTTTTCTCACCATAATCGGGTTCCTTCAGTGTGAGTTTTTAATTTTCCACGTTTTTCATGGTTTCTCCGCATATTCTGCATCCTACAGTGTGAATTTTAAATTTTCCACGTTTTTCAGGTTTTCTCGCCACATTCTGAGTTGTACAGTGGGAATTTTTAATTTTCCACGTTTTTAAGTTTTTTTCGTCATATTCTGGGTCCTACAGTGTGATTTTCTCATTTTCCACGTTTTTCAAGTTTTTCGCAATTCTGGGTCCTATATGTGCTTTTCTCATTTTCCACCTTTTTCAGATTTTCTCGCCATATTCCAGGTCTTTCAGTGTGAGTTTTTCTTTTTTAGGTTTTTCAGGGTTTTTCGTCATATTCTGGGTCCTACAGTGGGTATTTTTAATTTTCCTCTTTTTAAAGGTTTACTCAGCATATTCTGAATCCTGCTGTGTGATTTATCATTTTCCACGTTTTTCAAGTTGTTTTGCAATTCTAGGTCCTACATGTGATTTTCTCATTTTCCACTTTTTTAAGGTTTTCTCGCCATATTGGGGGTTCTTTATTGCGAGTTGTTAATTTTCTCCTTTTTCAGGTTTTCTCGCCATATTCTGGGTCCTACAGTGTGAATTTTAATTTTCCTCATTTTTAAGTTTTTTTCCTCATATTCTGGGTCCTAAAATGTGATTTTCTCATTTTCCACCTTTTTCAGGTTTTCTCACCATAATCGGGTTCCTTCAGTGTGAGTTTTTAATTTTCCACGTTTTTCATGGTTTCTCCGCATATTCTGCATCCTACAGTGTGAATTTTAAATTTTCCACGTTTTTCAGGTTTTCTCGCCACATTCTGAGTTGTACAGTGGGAATTTTAATTTTCCACGTTTTTAAGTTTTTTTCGTCATATTCTGGGTCCTACAGTGTGATTTTCTCATTTTCCACGTTTTTCAAGTTTTTTCGCAATTCTGGGTCCTATATGTGATTTTCTCATTTTCCACCTTTTTCAGATTTTCTCGCCATATTCCAGGTCTTTCAGTGTGAGTTTTTCTTTTTTACGTTTTTCAGGGGTTTTCGTCATATTCTGGGTCCTACAGTGGGTATTTTTAATTTTCCTCTTTTTAAAGGTTTACTCAGCATATTCTGAATCCTGCTGTGTGATTTATCATTTTCCACGTTTTTCAAGTTGTTTTGCAATTCTAGGTCCTACATGTGATTTTCTCATTTTCCACCTTTTTCAGGTTTTCTCGCCTAATTCTGTGTCCTTCAGTGTGCGTTTTTAATTTTCCTCCTTTTTCAGGTTTTCTCGACATATTCAGGGTCCTTCAGTGTGCATTTTTAATTTTCATGTTTTTCAGGTTTTCTCGCCATACTCCGGATCCTTAATTTTGAATTTTTAATATTGCACGTTTTTCAGGTTTTTTGGTAATATTCTGGGACCTACAGTATAATTTTCTCATTTCCACATTTTTAATTTTCCACGTTTTCAGGGTTTCTCGGCATATTCTTGGTCCTACAGTGTGATTTTCTCATTTTCCACGTTTTTCAAGTTTTTTCGCAATTCTGGGTCCTTCAGTGTGAATTTTTAATTTTCTACTTTTTTCAGGTTCTCTCGCCATATTTGGGGTCCCTAAGTGTGAGGATTTAATTTTCTAATTTTTCAGGGTTTCTCGACATATTCTGTGTCCTACATCGTGTATTTTTAATTTTCCACGTTTTTCAAGTTTTTTCTTCATATTCTGCGTCCTACAGTGTGATTTTCTCATTTTCCACCTTTTTCAGGTTTTCTCGCCATATTCTGGTTCCTACAGTGTGTGTTTTGAATTTTCCTCGTTTTTCAGGTTTTCCTTCAGTGTGAATTTTTAATTTTCCACGTTTTTCAGTTTTTCTCGCCATATTATGGATCCTACAGTGTGAATTTTTAATTTTCCACATTTTTCATGGTTTCTGGGCATATTCTGGGTCCTGCAGTGTGATTTTCTCATTTTCCACCTTTTTCAGGTTTTCTTGCCATATTCGGGGTCCTTCAGTGTGAATATTCAATTTTCTAGTTTTTTCAGGTTTTCTCTCCATATTCTGGGTCCTTCATTGTGATTTTTAAATTTTCCTTGTTTTTCAGGTTTTCTCACCATATTGTAGGTCCTTCTGTGTGAATTTTTAATTTTCCACGTTTTTCAGGTTTTTTTCGTCATATTCTGGGTCCTACACTGAGATTTTCTCATTTCCACGTTTTTCAGGTTTCCCTGCCATATTCTGGGACCTTCAGTGTGAATTTTTAATTATCCACGTTTTTCAGGGTTTCTTGGCATTATCTGTGTTCTGCAGTGTGATTTTCTCATTTCCACGTTTTTCAGGTTTCCTTGCCATATTCCGGGACCTTCAGTGTGAATTTTTAATTTTCCACGTGTTTCAGTATTTCTCGCCATATTCTGGGTAATACAGTGTGAACTTTTAATTTTCAAATTTTTTCATGGTTTCTCGCCATATCATACTGTGTCCGACAGTGTGAATTTTTAATTTTCACGATTTTCAGGGTTTCTTGGCATATTCTGGGTCCTGCAGGGTGATTTTCTCTTTTTCCACGTTTTTCGAGTTTTTTTTCGTAATTCTGAGTCCTACAGTGGGATTTTCTCATTTTACAACTTTTTAAGGTTTTCTTGCCATATTTAGGGTCCTTCAGTGTGATTTTTTATCTTTCTAATTTTTCAGTGTTTCTCGCCATATTCTGTGTCCTTCAGTGTGAGTTTTTAATTATCTACTTTTTTCAGGGTTTCTTGCCATATTCTGGGTCCTACAGCGTGTATTTTTAATTTTCGATGTTTTTCAGGGTTTCTGGTCATATTCTGGGTCCTACAGTGTGATTTTCTCATTTTCCCCTTATTTCAAGTTTTTTCACAATTCTGTGTCCTAAGGTGTGATTTTCTCATTTTCCAACTTTTTCAGGTTTTCTCGCCATATTTGGGGTCCTACAGTGTGAATTTTTAATTTTAATCGTTTTTAAGTTTTTTTCGTCATATACTGGGTCCTACAGTGTGATTTTCTCATTTTCAACCTTTTTCAGTTTTTCTCACCATATTCTGGGTCCTTCAGTGTGAGTTTTTAATTTTCTACTTTTTCAGGGTTTGTTGCCATATTCAGGGTCCTACCGCGTGTATGTTTAATTTTGCACGTTTTTCAGGGTTTCTCTGCATATGCTGGGTCCTACACTATGATTTTCTCATTTTCGACGTTTTTCAAGTTTTTTCACAATTCTGGGTCCTACAGTGTGATTTTCTCATTTTCCACCTTTATCAGATTTTCTCGCCATATTTGGGGTCCTTCTGTGTGAGATTTTAATTTTTTGCTTTTTTCAGTGTTTCTCAACATATTCTGCATCCTACAGTATGAAATTTAAATTTTTCACGTTTTTCTGGTTTTCCCGCCATATTCTGGGTCCTACAGTGTGATTTTCTCATTTCCACGTTTCTCAGGTTTTCTTGCCATATTCTGGGTCCTTCAGTGTGAGTTTTTAATTTTCCTCGTTTTTCAGGTTTTTTCTCCATATTCAAGGTCCTTCAGTGTGAATTTTTAATTTTCCACGTTTTCCAGGGTTTCTTTGCATATTCTGGGTCCTACAGTGTGATTATTCTCATTTTCCACCTTTTTCAGGTTTTCTTGCCATATTCCAGGTCCTTCTATGTGAATTTTAATTTTCCACGTTTTTCAGTATTTCTCGGCATATTCTTGGTAATACAGTGTGAAATTTTAATTTTCCACTTGTTTTTTGGTTTCTCGCCATAATCTGGGTCCGACAGTTAGAATTTTTAATTTTCATGTTTTTCAGGGTTTCTCCGCATATTCTGTGTCCTGCAGTGTGATTTTCTCTTTTTCCACGTTTTTCAAGTTTTTTCATAATTCTGAGTCCTACAGTGTGATTTTCTCATTTTCCACCTTTTTCAGGTTTTCTCGCCATATTTGGGGTCCTTCACTGTGACTTTTTAATTTTCTACTTTTTTCAGGGTTTCTTGCCATATTCTGGGTCTGACAGTGTAAGTTTTTAATTTTCTACTTTTTTCAGGTTTTCTCGCCATATTCGGGGTTCTTCAGTGTGAATTTTTAATTTTCTACTCTTTTCAGTTTTTCTTACCATATTTGGGATCCTCCAGTGTGAGTTTTTAATTTTCTACTTTTTTCAGGGTTTCTCACCATATTCTGGGTCCTACAGCGTGTATTAATAATTTTCCACGTTTTTCAGTGTTTCTCGGCATATTTTTTTGATTTTTAATATTTTTATTACATATTTTCCTCAATTACATTTCCAATGCTATCCCAAAAGTCCCCCATAGCGCCCCCCACTTCCCTACCCATCCATTCCCATTCTTTGGCCCTGGCATTCCCCTATATTGGGGCATATAAAGTTTGCAAGTCCAATGGGCCTCTCTTTCCATTGTTGGCTTCTAGGCCATCTTTCGATACATATGCAGCTAGAGACAAGAGCTCCGGGGTTCTGGTTAGTACATCATGTTGTTCCAACAATAGGGTTGCAGATCCCTTTAGCTCCTTGGGTACTTTCTCTAGCTTCTCCATTGGGAGCCCTGTGATACATCCAATAGCTGACTGTGAACATCCACTCCTGTGTTTGCTAGGCCCCGGCATCGTCTCACAAGAGACAGCTATATTTGGGTCCTTTCAGCAAAATCTTGCTAGTGTATGCAATGGTGTCAGCTTTTAGAAGCTGATTATGGGATGGATCCCTGGATACGGCAGTCTCTAAATGGGCCATCCTTTCATCACAGCTACGAACTTTGTCTCTGTAACTCCTTCCCTGGGTGTTTTGTTCCCAATTTTAAGAAGGTGCACAGTGTCCACACTTTGGTCTTCATTCTTCTTGAGTTTCATGCGTTTATCAAATTGTATCTTATATCTTGGGTATCCTAAGTTTTGGGCTAATATCCACTTATCAGTGAATACATATTGTGTGAGTTCTTTTGTGATTGTGTTACTTCACTCAAGATGATGCTCTCCAGGTCCATCCATTTGGCTAGGAATTTCATAAATTCATTCTTTTTAATAGCTGAGTAGTACTCCATTGTGTAAATGTACCATAATTTCTGTATCCATTCCTCTGTTGAGGGACATCTGGGTTCTTTCCAGCTTCTGGCTATTATAAATAGGGCTGCTATGAACATAGTGGAGCATGTGTCCTTTTTACCGGTTGGGACATCTTCTGGATATATGCCCAGGAGAGGTATTGCTGGATCCTCCGGTAGTACTATGTCCAATTTTCTGAGGAACCGCCAGACTGATTTCCAGAGTGGTTGTACAAGCTTGCAATCCCACCAACAATGGAGGAGTGTTCCTCTTTCTCCACATCCTCGCCAGCATCTGCTGTCACCTGAATTTTTGATCTTAGCCATTCTGACTGGTGTGAGGTGGAATCTCAGGGTTGTTTTGATTTGCATTTCCCTGATGATTAAGGATGTTGAACATTTTTTCAGGTGTTTCTCTGCCATTCGGTATTCCTCAGGTGAGAATTCTTTGTTCAGTTCTGAGCCCCATTTTTTAATGGGGTTATTTGACTTTCTGGAGTCCACCTTCTTGAGTTCTTTATATATATTGGATATTAGTCCCTTATCTGATTTAGGATAGGTGAAGATCCTTTCCCAATCTGTTGGTGTTTTTTTTGTCTTATTGATGGTGTTTAGCCTTGCAGAAGCTTTGTAGTTTCATGAGGTCCCACTTGTCAATTCTCGATCTTACAGCACAAGCCATTACTGTTCTATTCAGGAATTTTTCCCCTGTGCCCATATCTTCAAGGCTTTTCCCCACTTTCTCCTCTATAAGTTTCAGTGTCTCTGGTTTTATGTGAAGTTCCTTGATCCACTTAGACTTGACCTTAGTACAAGGAGATAGGAATGGATTGATTCGCATTCTTCTACATGTTAACAACCAGTTGTGCCAGCACCATTTGTTGAAAATGCTGTCTTTCTTCCACTGGATGTTTTTAGCTCCCTTGTCGAAGATCAAGTGACCGTAGGTGTGTGGGTTCATTTCTGGGTCTTCAATTCTATTCCATTGGTCTATTTGTCTGTCACTATACCAGTACCATGCAGTTTTTATCACAATTGCTCTGTAGTAGAGCTTTAGGTCCGGCATGGTGATTCCACCAGAGGTTCTTTTATCCTTGAGAAGAGTTTTTGCTATCCTAGGTTTTTTGTTGTTCCAGATGAATTTGCAGATTGCACTTTCTAATTCGTTGAAGAATTGATTTGGAATTTTGATGGGGATTGCATTGAATCTGTAGATTGCTTTTGGCAAGATAGCCATTTTTACAATGTTGATCCTGCCAATCCATGAGCATGGGAGATCTTTCCATCTTCTGAGATCTTCTAGAATTTCTTTCTTCAGAGACTTGAAGTTTTTATTATACAGATCTTTCACTTCCTTAGTTAGAGTCACGCCAAGATATTTTATATTATTTGTGACTATTGAGAAGGGTGTTGTTTCCCTAATTTCTTTCTCAGCCTGTTCATTCTTTGTGTAGAGAAAGGCCATTGATTTGTTTGAGTTAATTTTATATCCAGCTACTTCACCGAAGCTGTTTATCAGGCTTAGGAGTTCTCTGGTGGAATTTTTAGGGTCACATATATACTATCATATCATCTGCAAAGAGTGATATTTTGACTTCATCTTTTCCAATTTGTATCCCTTTGATCTCCTTTTGTTGTCGAATTGCTCTGGCTAGGACTTCAAGTACTATGTTGAATAGGTATGGAGAAAGTGGACAGCCTTGTCTAGTCCCTGATTTTAGAGGGATTGCTTCAAGCTTCTCACCATTTACTTTGATGTTGGCTACTGGTTTGCTGTAGATTGCTTTTATCATGTTTAGGTATGGGCCTTGAATTCCTGATCTTTCCAAGACTTTTATCATGAATGGGTGTTGGATCTTGTCAAATGCTTTTTCCGCATCTAACGAGATGACCATGTGGTTTTTGTCTTTGAGTTTGTTTATATAGTGGATTACGTTGATGCATTTCCGTATATTGAACCATCCCTGCATCCCTGGGATGAAACCTACTTGGTCAGGATGGATGATTGTTTTGATGTGTTCTTGGATTCGGTTAGCAAGAACTTTATTGAGGATTTTTGCATCAATATTCATAAGGGATATTGGTCTGAAGTTTTCTATCTTTGTTGGGTCTTTTTGTGGTTTAGGTATCAGAGTAATTGTGGCTTCATAGAAGGAGTTGGGTAGAGTACCTTCTGTTTCTATTTTGTGGAATAGTTTGTGAAGAACTGGGATTAGATCTTCATTGAAGGTCTGATAGAACTCTGCACTAAACCCATCTGGTCCTGGGCTTTTTTTAGTTGGGAGACTATTAATGACTGCTTCTATTTCTTTGGGGGATATAGGGCTGTTTAGATCATTAACCTGATCTTGATTCAACTTTGGTACCTGGTATCTGTCTAGGAACTTCTCCATTTCATCCAGGTTCTCCAGTTTTGTTGAGTATAGCCTTTGGTAGAAGGATCTGATGGTGTTTTGGATGTCTTCAGGATCTGTTGTTATGTCTCCTTTTTCATTTCTGATTTTGTTAATTAGGATGCTTTCCCTGTGCCCTCTAGTGAGTCTGGCTAAGGGTTTATCTATCTTGTTGATTTTCTCAAAGAACCAGCTCCTTGATTGGTTGATTCTTTGAATAGTTTTTCTTATTTCCACTTGGTTGATTTCACCCCTGAGTTTGATTATTTCCTGCCGTCTACTCCTCTTGGGTGAATTTGCTTCCTTTTGTTCTAGTGCTTTTAGGTGTGTTGTCAAGCTGCTAATGTGTGCTCTCTCTAGTTTCCTTTTGGAGGCACTCAGAGCTATGAGTTTTCCTCTTAGAAATGCTTTCATTGCGTCCCATAAGTTTGGGTATGTTGTGGCTTCATTTTCATTGAACTCTAAAAAGTCCTTAATTTCTTTCTTTATTCCTTCCTTGACCAAGGTATCATTGAGAAGAGTGTTGTTCAGTTTCCACGTGAAGGTTGGCTTTCTATTATTTATTTTGTTATTGAAGATCAGCCTTAGTCCATGGTGATCTGATAGGATGCATGGGACAATTTCAATATTTTTGTATCTGCTGAGGCCTGCTTTGTGACCAATTATGTGGTCAATTTTGGAGAAGGTACCTTGAGGTGCTGAGAAGAAGGTATATCCTTTTGTTTTAGGATAGAATGTTCTGTAGATATCTGCCAGATCCATTTGATTCATAATTTCTGTTAGTTTCACTGTGTCCCTGTTAATTTCTGTTTCCATGATCTGTCCATTGGTGAAAGTGGTGTGTTGAAGTCTCCCACTATTATTGTATGAGGTGCAATGTGTGCTTTGAGATTTACTAAAGTTTCTTTAATGAATGTGGCTGCCTTTGTATTTGGAGCATAGATATTCAGGATTGATAGTTCCTCTTGGAGGATTTTACCTTTGATGAGTATGAAGTGTCCCTCCCTGTCTTTTTTAATGACTTTGGGTTGGAAGTCAATCTTATCAGATATTAGAATGGCTACTCCAGCTTGTTTCTTCATGCCATTTGCTTGGAAAATTGTTTTCCAGCCTTTCATTCTGAGGTAGTGTCTATCCTTTTCTCTGAGATGAGTTTCCTGTAAACAGCAAAATGTTGGGTCTTGTTTGTGTAGCCAGTTTGTTAGTCTATGTCTTTTTATCGGGGAGTTGAGTCCATTGATATTAAGAGATATTAAGGAAAAGTAATTGTTGTTTCCTGTTATTATTGTTGTTAAAGTTGGCATTTTGTTCTTGTGGCTGTCTTCTTTTAGGTTTGTTGAGGGATTACCTCCTTGTTGTTTCTAGGGCGTGGTTCCTGTCCTTGTATTGGTTTTTTTCTGTTATTATCCTTTGAAGGGCTGGATTCGTGGAGAGATAATGTGTGAATTTGGTTTTGTCGTGGAATACTTTGGTTTCTCCATCTATGTTAATTGAGAGTTTGGCTGGGTATAGTAGCCTGGGCTGGTATTTGTGTTCTTTTAGTGTCTGTATAACATCCGTCCAGGATCTTCTGGCTTTCATAGTCTCTGGTGAAAAATCTGGTGTAATTCTGATAGGCTTGCCTTTATATGTTACTTGGCCTTTTTCTCTTACTGCTTTTAGTATTCTATCTTTATTTAGAGCATTTGTTGTTCTGATTATAATGTGTCAGGAGGTATTTCTTTTCTGGTCCAGTCTATTTGGAGTTCTGTAGGCTTCTTGTATGTTCATGGGCATCTCTTTCTTTAGATTTGGGAAGTTTTCTTCTATAATTTTGTTGAAGATGTTTGCTGGTCCTTTGAGTTGAAAATCTTCATTCTCATCCACTCCTATTATCAGTAGGTTAGGTCTTCTCTTTGCGTCCTGTATTTCTTGGATGTTTTGAGTTAGGATCTTTTTGCATTTTACATTTTCCTTGATTGTTGTGCCGATGTTCTCTATGGAATCTTCTGCACCTGAGATTCTCTCTTCCATCTCTTGTATTCTGTTGCTGATGCTCATATCTATGGTTCCAGATTTCTTTCCTAGGGTTTCTATCTCCAGTGTTGCCTCATTTTGGGTTTTCTTTATTGTGTCTACTTCCCTTTTTAGGTCTAGTATGGTTTTGTTCATTTCCATCATCTGTTTGGATGTGTTTTCCTGTTTTTCTGTAAGGACTTCTACCTGTTTGATTATGTTATCCTGTTTTTCTTTAAGGATTTGTAACTCTTTAGCAGTGGTCTCCTGCAATTCTTTAAGGGATTTTTGTGCTTCCTCTTTATTGTCTTCTGCCTGTTTAGCAGTGTTCTCCTGCATTTCTTTAAGTGTGTTATTAAAGTCCTTCTTGAAGTCCTCTATCATCATCAGGAGATATGCTTTTAAATCCGTGTCTAGCTTTTCCGGTGTGTTGGGGTGCCCTGGACTGGGCGAAGTGGGGGTGCTGGGTTCTGATGATGGTGAGTGGTCTTGGTTTCTGTTAGTAAGATTATTACGTTTACCTTTCGCCATCTAGTAATCTCTGGGGTTAGTTCTTATCGTTGTCACTGTTTAAAGATTGGAGCAGAAGCTGTGTTCCACTCACCAGCAGTCCCAAAATCCTGCGGCGGGGGTCGTGGGTAGCTGGCGGGTGTCAGGCAATCCTTCTCTCCCGCTACCCCGGCGCTGATCCGGCCGGATGAGGCCTGTGGCCCTACTCAGGCCGGTTTTTGCTTCCCTAACTAATGCAGTCTCAGGTCCCGCACAATTGGATTGGAGCAGAAGCTGTGCTCCACTCACCAGAAGTCTTAAGATCCTGTGGCGGGTGTTGTGGGTAGCTGTCGAGTGTCAGCCGACCCTGCGCCCCAGCTGCCCCGGTGCTTTTCTGACCGGAAGAGGGTTGTGGCCCTATGTAGGCCGGATTTCTCTCTCCCCAACCAGAGCAGTCTCAGGTCCCGCGTGATTGGACTGGAGCAGAAGCTGTGTTCCACTCACCAGCAGTCCCAAAATCCTGCGGCGGGGGTCGTGGGTAGCTGGCGGGTGTCAGGCAACCCTGCGCTCCCGCTACCCCTGCGCTGATCCGGCCGGATGAGGCCTGTGGCCCTACTCAGGCCGGTTTCTGCTTCCCTAACTAATGCAGTCTCCGGTCCCGAGCACTTGGATTGGAGCAGAAGCTGTGCTCCACTCACCAGAAGTCTTAAGATCCTGTGGCGGGTGTTGTGGGTAGCTGGCGAGTGTCAGTCGACCCTGTGCCCCAGCTGCTCTGGCGCTCCTCTGATCGGAAGAGCTCTCCGCATATTCTTGATCCTACAGTGTGATTTTCCCATTTTTGACTTTTTTCATGTTTTTTCTCAATTCTTGATCCTACAGTGTGATTATTCTCATTTTCCACCTTTTTCAGGTTTTCTCCCCATATTCGGGGTCCTTCAGTGTGAATTTTTAATTTTCTACTTTTTTCAGGTTTTCTCGCCATATACGGGTCCTTCAGTGTGAATTTTTAATTTTCCACGTTTTTCAAGTTGTTTCATCATATTCTCGGTCCTACAGTGTGATTTTCTCATTTCCACGTTTTTCAGGTTTTTTCATCATATTCGGGATCCTTCAGTGTGGGTTTTTAATTTTCTAATTTTTCAGGGTTTCTCAACATATTCTGGGTCCTAATGCGTGTATTTTTAATTTTTCATGTTTTTCAGTGTTTCTAGGCACATTCTGGGTCCTACAGTGTGATTTTCACATTTTCCACTTTTTCCGAGTTTTTTCACATTTCTGGGTCTTACCATGTAATTTTCTCATTTTCCACCTTTTTCAGGTTTTCTCGACATATTCCAGGTCCTTCAGTGAGAGTTTTTATTTTTGTACTTATTTCAGGGTTTCTCGGCATATTCTGGGTCCTAGAGTGTGATTTTCTCATTTACGAAGATTTTCAAGTTTTTTTTTTAGCATTTCTGGGTCCTAAAGTGTGATTATTCTCATTTTCAACCTTTTTCAGGTTTTCTTGCCATAGTCGGAGTCCTTCATTGTGAATTTTTAATTTTCCATGTTTTTCAGATTTTTTTTTTTTTTGTCATATCCTTGGTCCTACAGTGTGATTTTCTCATTTCCACGTTTTTCAGATTTTCCTACCATATTCCAGGTCCTTCAGTGTGAATTTTTAATTTTCCACGTTTTTCAGTATTTCTAGCCATATTCTGGGTAATACAGTGTGAATTTTTAATTTTCCACGTTTTTCAAGGTTTCTTGCCATATTCTGGTCCTATAGTGTGAATTTTTAATTTTCAATATTTTTCAGTGTTTCTCGCCATATTCTGGGTCCTACAGTGTGAATATTTAATTTTCCAGGTTTTTCAGGTTTTCTCGTCATATTCTGGGTCCTTCAGTGTGCGATTTTATTTTTCCTCGTTTTTCAGTTTTGCTCTCTATATCAGGGTCATTCAGTGTGAATTTTTAATTTTCCACGTTTTTCAGGTTTCTTCGTCATATTCTGGTTCTACAGTGTGATTTTCTCATTTCCACGTTTTTCAGGTTTTCTCGCCATATTCGTGGTCTTTCAGTGTGAGTTTTTTAATTTCTACTTTTTCAGGGTTTCTCGCCATATTCTGGGTCCCACAGTGTGATTTTCTCATTTTCAACCTTTTTCAGGTTTTTAATTTTCCTCGTTTTTCAGGTTTTCTTGCCATATTTGGGGTCCTTCAGTGTGAATTTTTAATTTTCCACGTTTTTCAATTTTTTTCGTCATATTATGGGTCCTACTGTGTAATTTTCTCACTTCCACGTTTTTCAGGTTTTCTTGCCATATTCCAGGACCTTCATTGTGAATTTATAATTTTTCAGGTTTTTCAGTATTTCATACCATATTCTGGGTAATACAGTGTGAATTTTTAATTTTCACGTTTTTCAGGGTTTGTCAGCATACAGTGCGATTTTCTCATTTTCCACATTTCAGGTTTTCTCACCATATTCGGGGTCCTTCAGTGTGAATTTTTAATTTTCTACTTTTTTTATGTTTTCTCATCATATTCTGGGACCTTCAGTGTGAGTTTTTAATTTTCCTCGTTTTTCAGGTTTTATTGCCATATTCTGGGTCCTTCAGTGTGAATTTTTAATTTTCTACTTTTTTCATGTTTTCTCGCCATATTTGGGGTCCTTCAGTGTGAGTATATTATTTTCTAATTTTTCAGTTTTTCTCACCATATTCCAGGTCCTTCACTGTGAATTTTTAATTTTCCACGTTTTTCAGGTTTTCTGGCATACTCTGGGTCCTTAATTGTGAATTTTTAATATTGCACGTTTTTCAGGTTTTTTGGTCATATTCTGTGTCCTACAGAGTAATTTTCTCATTTACACGTTTTCCATGTTTTTTTTTTTTGCCATATTGCAGTTTCTTCAGTGTGAATTTTTAATTTTCACGTTTTTCAGGGTTTCTCTGCATATTCTGGGTCCTGCCGTGTGATTTTCTCATTTTCCACGTTTTTCAAGTTTTTGCGTAATTCTGGGTCCTACAGTGTGATTTTCTCATTTTCCACCTATTTCAGGTTTTCTCGCCATAGTTGGGGTCCTTCAGTATGATTTTTTACTTTTCTAATTTTTCAGAGTTTCTCTCCATATTCTGGGTCCTACAGCATGTATTTTTAATTTTCCACGTTTTTCAGGGTTTCTCAGCATATTCTTGGTCCTACAGTGTGATTTTCTCATTTTCAACGTTTGTCAATTTTTTTTTTCCAAATCTCGGTCCTAGAGTGTGATTATTCTCATTTTCCACCTTTTTCAGGTTTTCTCGCCATATTCTGGGTTCTATAGTGTGAGTTTTGAGTTTTCCTCCTTTTTCAGGTTTTCTTGCCATATTCTGGGTCCTACATAGTGAGTTTTGATTTTTCCTCGTTTTTCAGGTTTTATTGCCATGTTCTGGGTCCTTCAGTGTGAATTTTTAATTTTCTACATTTTTCATGTTCTCTCGCCATATTTGGGTTTCTTCAGTGTGAGTTTTTAATTTTCTAATTTTTCAGGGTTTCTCGACATATTCTGTGTCCTACAGCGTGAGTTTTGAGTTTTCCTCATTTTTTAGGTTTTCTCGCCATATGCCAGGCACTTTAGTGTTAATTTTTAATTTTCCTCGTTTTTCAGGTTTTTCCATCATATTATGGGTCCTACAGTGTGATTTTTCTCATTTCCACGTTTTTCAGCTTTTCTTGACATATTCCAGGACCTTCGGTGTGAATTTTAAATTTTCCATGTTTTTCAGTATTTCTCGCCATATTCTGTGTCCAACAGTGTGAATTTTTAATTTTCATGTTTTTCAGGGTTTCTTGGCATTTTCTGGGTCCTGCAGTGTGATTTTCTCATTTTCCACATTTTTCAGGTTTTCTAGCCATATTTGGGGTCCTTCAGTGTGAGTTTGTAATTTTCTACTTTTTTCAGGGTTTCTCGCCATATTCTGGGACCTACAGCGTGTATTTTTAATTTTCCATGTTTTCAGGGTTTCTTGGCATATTCTGGTTCCTACAGTGTGATATTCTCATTTTCGACGTTTTTCAATTTTTTTTTCCAAATCTGGATTCTATAGTGTGATTATTCTCATTTTCCATCTTTTTTTTTAGGATTTCTCGCCATATTCTGGGTCCTTAAGGGTGAGTTTTGAATTTTCCTTCTTTTTCAGGTTTTCTTGCCATATAAGGGGTACTTCAGTGTGATTTTTTAATTTTCCACGTTTTCAATATTTCTCGCCATATAGTGGGTAATAGAGTGTGAATTTTTAATTTGCCACTTTTTTCATGATTCTTGCCATATTCTGTGTCCGACAATGTGAATTTTAAATTTTCACGTTTTTCAGGGTTTATCGGCATATTCTGGGTCCAGCAGTGTGATTTTCTCATTTTCCACGATTTTCAAGTTTTTTTGCAATTCTTGGGGTACTTCACTGTGAGATTTTAATTTTCTACTTTTTTCAGGGTTTCTCGCCATATTTGGGGTCCTTCCGTGTGATTTTTTACTTTTCTAATTTTTCAGTGTTTCTCGACATATTCTGGGTTCTACAGCGTATATTTTTAATTTTCCACGTTTTCAGGGTTTCTAGGCATATTCTGGGTCCTACAGTGTGATTTTCTCATTTTCGACGTTTTTCAATTTTTTTTTCCAAATTTTGGGTTCTATAGTGTGATTATTCTCATTTTCCATCTTTTTCAGGATTTCTCCCCATATTCTCTGTCCTATAGTGTGAGTTTTGAATTTTCCTTGTTTTTCAGGTTTTCTTGCCATATGAGGGGTCCTTCAGTGTGAATTTTTAATTTTCAACTTTTTTCATGATTCTTGCCATATTCTGTGTCCGACAGTGTGGATTTTTAATTTTCACGTTTTTCAGGGTTTATCTGCATATTCTGGGTCCAGCAGTGTGATTTTCTCATTTTCCACGATTTTCAAGTTTTTTCGCAATTCTTGGGGTACTTCACTGTGAGTTTTTAATTTTCTACTTTTTCAGGGTTTCTCGCCATATTCTGGGTCCTACACCATGTATTTTTAATTTACCACATTTTCAGGGTTTCTCGGCACATTATGGGTCCTACAGTGTGATTTTCTCATTTTCGATGCTTTTCAAGTTTTTTCGCAATTCTGGGTCCTACAGTGTGATTATTGTCATTTTCCACCTTTTTCAGTTTTTCTGGCCATATTCGGGGTCCTTCAGTGTGAATTTTTAATTTTCTACTTTTTTCAGGTTTTCTTGCCATATTCTGGGTCCCTCAGTGTGAGTTTTTAATTTTCCTTGTTTTTCAGGTTATCTCTACATATTCTGGGTCCTTCAGTGTGAATTTTTACTTTTCTACTTTTTTCAGGATTTTTCGTCATATTCTGGGACCTACAGTGTGATTTTCTCATTTCCACGTTTTTCAGGTTTTCTTGCCATATTCCAGGTCCTTCAGTGTGAATTTTTAATTTTCACCTTTTTCAGTATTATTTCCATATTTTGCGTAATACAGTGTGAATTTTTAATTTTCCACTTTTTTCATGGTTTCTTGCCATATTCTTTGACTGACAGTGTGAATCGTTAATTTTCACGTTATTCAGGGTTTCTTGGCATATTCTCTGTCCTACAGCGTGTATTTTTAATTTTCCACGTTTTTCAGGGTTTTTTGTCATATTCTGGGTCCTACAGTGTGATTTTTCTCATTTACGACGTTTTTCAGGTTTTTTCCCAATTCTGGGTCCTACAGAGAGATTTTCTCATTTTCCACCTTTTTCAGGATTTCTTGACATATTAGGGGTCTTCAGTGTGAGTTTGTAATTTTCTACTTTTTTCAGGGTTTCTAGCCATATTCTGGGTCCTACAGCGTGTATTTTTAATTTTCCACGTTTTTCAGTATTTCTCGCCATATTCTGTGTCCAACAGTGTGAATTTTTAATTTTCACGTTTTTCAGGGTTTCTCTGCATATTCTGGGTACTGCCGTGTGATTTTCTCATTTTCCACTTTTTTCAGGTTTTCTCGCCATATTTGGGGTCCTGCAGTGTGAGTTTTTTATTTTCTAATTTTTCAGTTTTTCTCACCATATTCCAGGTCCTTCTCTGTGAATTTTTAATTTTCCACGTTTTTCAGGTTTTCTGGCATACTCCGGGTCCTTAATTGTGAATTTTTAATATTGCACGTTTTTCAGGTTTTTTCTTCATATTCTGTGTCCTACAGAGTAATTTTCTCATTTCCACGTTTTCCAGGGGTTTTTTTTTTGCCATATTGCAGTTTCTTCAGTGTGAATTTTTAATTTTCTACTTTTTTCAGGGTTTCTCGCCATATTTGGGGTCCTTCAGTGTGAGTTTTTTAATTTTTAATTTTCTACGTTTTTCAGGTTTTCTGGCATACTCCGGGTCCTTAATTGTGAATTTTTAATATTGCACGTTTTTCAGGTTTTTTGGTCATATTCTGTGTCCTACAGAGTAATTTTCTCATTTACACGTTTTCCAGGTTTTTTTTTTTTTTTGCCATATTGCAGTTTCTTCAGTGTGAATTTTTAATTTTCAAAGTTTTTCAGTATTTCTCGCCATATTCTGGGTAATATAGTGTGAATTTTTAATTTTCACGTTTTTCAGGGTTTCTCGGCATATTCTGGGTCCTGCAGTGTGATTTTCTAATTTTCCACATTTTTCAGGTTTTCTAGCCATATTTGGGGTCCTTCAGTGTGAGTTTGTAATTTTCTACTTTTTTCAGGATTTCTAGCCATATTCTGGGTCCTAGAGCGTGTATTTTTAATTTTCCACGTTTTTCAGTATTTCTCGCCATATTCTGTGTCTGACAGTGTGAATTTTTGATTTTCACGTTTTTCAGGGTTTCTCTGCATATTCTGGGACCTGCCGTGTGATTTTCTCATTTTCCACGTTTTTCAAGTTTTTGCGTAATTCTGGGTCCTACAGTGTGATTTTCTCATTTTCCACCTATTTCAGGTTTTCTCGCCATAGTTGGGGTCCTTCAGTATGATTTTTTACTTTTCTAATTTTTCAGGGTTTCTCTCCATATTCTGTGTCCTAGATCGTGTATTTTTAATTTTCCACGTTTTTCAGGGTTTCTCAGCATATTCTGGGTCCTAC
>NW_028227579.1:100424-122644 GCF_978045245.1 Mus caroli
GAATTACGCAAAAACTTGAAAAACGTGGAAAATGAGAAAATCACACGGCAGGTCCCAGAATATGCAGAGAAACCCTGAAAAACGTGAAAATCAAAAATTCACACTGTCAGACACAGAATATGGCGAGAAATACTGAAAAACGTGGAAAATTAAAAATACACGCTCTAGGACCCAGAATATGGCTAGAAATCCTGAAAAAAGTAGAAAATTACAAACTCACACTGAAGGACCCCAAATATGGCTAGAAAACCTGAAAAATGTGGAAAATTAGAAAATCACACTGCAGGACCCAGAATATGCCGAGAAACCCTGAAAAACGTGAAAATTAAAAATTCACACTATATTACCCAGAATATGGCGAGAAATACTGAAAAACTTTGAAAATTAAAAATTCACACTAAAGAAACTGCAATATGGCAAAAAAAAAAAAAAACCTGGAAAACGTGTAAATGAGAAAATTACTCTGTAGGACACAGAATATGACCAAAAAACCTGAAAAACGTGCAATATTAAAAATTCACAATTAAGGACCCGGAGTATGCCAGAAAACCTGAAAAACGTAGAAAATTAAAAATTAAAAAACTCACACTGAAGGACCCCAAATATGGCGAGAAACCCTGAAAAAAGTAGAAAATTAAAAATTCACACTGAAGAAACTGCAATATGGCAAAAAAAAACCCCCTGGAAAACGTGGAAATGAGAAAATTACTCTGTAGGACACAGAATATGAAGAAAAAACCTGAAAAACGTGCAATATTAAAAATTCACAATTAAGGACCCGGAGTATGCCAGAAAACCTGAAAAACGTGGAAAATTAAAAATTCACAGAGAAGGACCTGGAATATGGTGAGAAAAACTGAAAAATTAGAAAATAAAAAACTCACACTGCAGGACCCCAAATATGGCGAGAAAACCTGAAAAAAGTGGAAAATGAGAAAATCACACGGCAGTACCCAGAATATGCAGAGAAACCCTGAAAAACGTGAAAATTAAAAATTCACACTGTTGGACACAGAATATGGCGAGAAATACTGAAAAACGTGGAAAATTAAAAATACACGCTGTAGGACCCAGAATATGGCTAGAAACCCTGAAAAAAGTAGAAAATTACAAACTCACACTGAAGACCCCTAATATGTCAAGAAATCCTGAAAAAGGTGGAAAATGAGAAAATCTCTCTGTAGGACCCAGAATTGGGAAAAAACCTGAAAAACGTCGTAAATGAGAAAAATCACACTGTAGGACCCAGAATATGACAAAAAACCCTGAAAAACGTGGAAAATTAAAAATACACGCTGTAGGACAGAGAATATGCCAAGAAACCCTGAATAACGTGAAAATTAACGATTCACACTGTCAGTCAAAGAATATGGCAAGAAACCATGAAAAAAGTGGAAAATTAAAAATTCACACTGTATTACGCAAAATATGGAAATAATACTGAAAAAGGTGAAAATTAAAAATTCACACTGAAGGACCTGGAATATGGCAAGAAAACCTGAAAAACGTGGAAATGAGAAAATCACACTGTAGGTCCCAGAATATGACGAAAAATCCTGAAAAAAGTAGAAAAGTAAAAATTCACACTGAAGGACCCAGAATATGTAGAGATAACCTGAAAAACAAGGAAAATTAAAAACTCACACTGAGGGACCCAGAATATGGCAAGAAAACCTGAAAAAAGTAGAAAATTAAAAATTCACACTGAAGGACCCCGAATATGGCCAGAAAAACTGAAAAAGGTGGAAAATGACAATAATCACACTGTAGGACCCAGAATTGCGAAAAAACTTGAAAAGCATCGAAAATGAGAAAATCACACTGTAGGACCCATAATGTGCCGAGAAACCCTGAAAATGTGGTAAATTAAAAATACATGGTGTAGGACCCAGAATATGGCGAGAAACCCTGAAAAAGTAGAAAATTAAAAACTCACAGTGAAGTACCCCAAGAATTGCGAAAAAACTTGAAAATCGTGGAAAATGAGAAAATCACACTGCTGGACCCAGAATATGCAGATAAACCCTGAAAAACGTGAAAATTAAAAATCCACACTGTCGGACACAGAATATGGCAAGAATCATGAAAAAAGTTGAAAATTAAAAATTCACACTGAAGGACCCCTCATATGGCAAGAAAACCTGAAAAACAAGGAAAATTCAAAACTCACACTATAGGACAGAGAATATGGGGAGAAATCCTGAAAAAGATGGAAAATGAGAATAATCACACTATAGAACCCAAAATTTGGAAAAAAAAATTGAAAAACGTCGAAAATGAGAAAATCACACTGTAGGACCCAGAATATGCCTAGAAACCCTGAAAACGTGGAAAATTAAAAATATACGCTGTAGAACCCAGAATATGTCGAGAAACACTGAAAAATTAGAAAAGTAAAAAATCACACGGAAGGACCCCAAATATGGCGAGAAACCCTGAAAAAAGTAGAAAATTAAAATCTCACAGTGAAGTACCCCAAGAATTGCAAAAAAACTTGAAAATCGTGGAAAATGAGAAAATCACACTGCTGGACCCAGAATATGCCGATAAACCCTGAAAAACGTGAAAATTTAAAATTCACATTGTCGGACACAGAATATGGCAAGAATCATGAAAAAAGTGGCAAATTAAAAATTCACACTCTATTACCCACTATATGGCGAGAAATATTGAAAACGTGGAAAATTAAAAAATCACACTGAAGTACCCCTTATATGGCAAGAAAACCTGAAAAAGAAGGAAAATTCAAAACTCACACTTAAGGACCCAGAATATGGCGAGAAATCCTAAAAAAAAAGATGGAAAATGAGAATAATCACACTATAGAATCCAGATTTGGAAAAAAAAATTGAAAAACGTCGAAAATGAGAATATCACACTGTAGGAACCAGAATATGCCAAGAAACCCTGAAAACATGGAAAATTAAAAATACACGCTGTAGGTCCCAGAATATGGCGAGAAACCCTGAAAAAAGTAGAAAATTACAAACTCACACTGAAGGACCCCAAATATGGCTAGAAAACCTGAAAAATGTGGAAAATGAGAAAATCACACTGCAGGACCCAGAAAATGCCAAGAAACCCTGAAAAACATGAAAATTAAAAATTCACACTGTTGGACACAGAATATGGCGAGAAATACTGAAAAACATGGAAAATTTAAAATTCACACCGAAGGTCCTGGAATATGTCAAGAAAAGCTGAAAAACGTGGAAATGAGAAAAATCACACTGTAGGACCCATAATATGATGGAAAAACCTGAAAAACGAGGAAAATTAAAAATTAACACTAAAGTGCCTGGCATATGGCGAGAAAACCTAAAAAATGAGGAAAACTCAAAACTCACGCTGTAGGACACAGAATATGTCGAGAAACCCTGAAAAATTAGAAAATTAAAAACTCACACTGAAGAAACCCAAATATGGCGAGAGAACATGAAAAATGTAGAAAATTAAAAATTCACACTGAAGGACCCAGAACATGGCAATAAAACCTGAAAAACGAGGAAAAATCAAAACTCACTATGTAGGACCCAGAATATGGCAAGAAAACCTGAAAAAGGAGGAAAACTCAAAACTCACACTATAGAACCCAGAATATGGCGAGAAAACCTGAAAAAGGTGGAAAATGAGAATAATCACACTCTAGGACCGAGATTTGGAAAAAAAAAATTGACAAACGTTGAAAATGAGAAAATCACACTGTAGGACCAAGAATATGCTGAGAAACCCTGAAAAACGTGGAAAATTAAAAATACATGCTGTAGGACCCAGAATATGGAGAGAAACTCTGAAAAATTAGAAAAGTAAAAAATCATACTGAAGGACCCCAACTATGGCGAGAAAACCTGAAATAGGTGGAAAATGAGAAAATCACACTGTAGGACCCAGAATTACGCAAAAAATTGAAAAACGTGGAAAATGAGAAAATCACACGGCAGGACCCAGAATATGCAGAGAAACCCTGAAAAACGTGAAAATTAAAAATTCACACTGAAGAAACTGCAATATGGCAAAAAAAAAAAACATGGAAAACGTGTAAATGAGAAAATTACTCTGTAGGACACAGAATATGACCAAAAAACCTGAAAAACGTGCAATATTAAAAATTCACAATTAAGGACCCAGAGTATGCCAGAAAACCTGAAAAACGTGGAAAATTAAAAATTCACAGTGAAGGACCTGGAATATGGTGAGAAAAACTGAAAAATTAGAAAATAATATACTCACACTGAAGGACCCCAAATATGGCGAGAAAACATGAAAAAAGTAGAAAATTAAAAATTCACACTGAAGGACCCAGAATATGGCAATAAAACCTGAAAAACGAGGAAAATTAAAAACTCACACTGAAGGTCCCAGAATATGGTGAGAAAACATAAAAAAAAGTAGAAAATTAAAAATTCACACTGAAGGACCCCGAATATGGTGAGAAAACCTGAAATGTGGAAAATGAGAAAATCGCACTGTATGCTGACAAACCCTGAAAAACGTGAAAATTAAAAATTCACACTGTATTACCCAGAATATGGTATGAAATACTGAAAAACCTGAAAAATTATAAATTCACAATGAAGGTCCTGGAATATGGCAAGAAAACCTGAAAAACGTGGAAGTGAGAAAATTACACAGTAGGACCCATAATATGACGAAAAAAATTGAAAAACGTGGAAAATTAAAAATTCACACTGAAGGACCCCAAATATGGCAAGAAAACCTGAAAAACGAGGAAAATTAAAAACCTGAAAAAGGTTGAAAATGAGAAAATCACACTGTGGGACCCAGAATATGGCGAGAAACCCTGAAAAAGTAGAAATTAAAAAACTCACACTGAAAGACCACGAATATGGCGAGAAAACCTGAAAAACGTGGAAATGAGAAAATCACACTGTAGAACCAGAATATGACGAAGAAACCTGAAAAACGTGGAAAATTAAAAATTCACACTGAATGACCCTGATATAGAGAGCAAAACTGAAAAACGAGGAAAAATAAAATCGCACACTGAAGGACCCAGAATATGACGAGAAAACCTGAAAAACCTGGAAAATTAAATATTCACACTGTAGGACCCAGAATATGGCGAGAAACACTGAAAAATATTGAAAATTAAAAATTCACACTATAGGACCAGAATATGGCAAGAAACCTTGAAAAACGTGGAAAATTAAAAATTCACACTGTATTACCCAGAATATGGCTAGAAATACTGAAAAACGTGGAAAATTAAAAATTCACACTGAAGGACCTGGAATATGGTAGGAAAATCTGAAAAACGTGGAAATGAGAAAATCACACTGTAGGACCAAGGATATGACAAAAAAAAAAAAAATCTGAAAAACATGGAAAATTAAAAATTCACAATGAAGGACTCCGACTATGGCAAGAAAACCTGAAAAAGGTTGAAAATGAGAATAATCACACTTTAGGACCCAGAAATGCTAAAAAAAAAACTTGAAAATCTTCGTAAATGAGAAAATCACACTCTAGGACCCAGAATATGCCGAGAAACCCTGAAATAAGTACAAAAATAAAAACTCTCACTGAAGGACCTGGAATATGTCGAGAAAACCTGAAAAAGGTGGAAAATGAGAAAATTACATGGTAAGACCCAGAAATGTGAAAAAACTCGGAAAAAGTGGAAAATGTGAAAATCACACTGTAGGACCCAGAATGTGCCTAGAAACACTGAAAAACATGAAAAATTAAAAATACACGCATTAGGACCCAGAATATGTTGAGAAACCCTGAAAAATTAGAAAATTAAAAACCCACACTGAAGGATCCCGAATATGATGAAAAAACCTGAAAAACGTGGAAATGAGAAAATCACACTGTAGGACCGAGAATATGATGAAACAACTTGAAAAACGTGGAAAATTAAAAATTCACACTGAAGGACCCGTATATGGCGAGAAAACCTGAAAAAAGTAGAAAATTAAAAATTCACACTGAAGGACCCCGAATATGGGGAGAAAACCTGAAAAAGGTGGAAAATGAGAATAATCACACTGTAGGATCAAGAATTGAGAAAAAACATGAAAAAAGTCAAAAATGGGAAAATCACACTGTAGGATCAAGAATATGCGGAGAGCTCTTCCGATCAGAGGAGCGCCAGAGCAGCTGGGGCACAGGGTCGACTGACACTCGCCAGCTACCCACAACACCCGCCACAGGATCTTAAGACTTCTGGTGAGTGGAGCACAGCTTCTGCTCCAATCCAAGTGCTCGGGACCGGAGACTGCATTAGTTAGGGAAGCAGAAACCGGCCTGAGTAGGGCCACAGGCCTCATCCGGCCGGATCAGCGCAGGGGTAGCGGGAGCGCAGGGTTGCCTGACACCCGCCAGCTACCCACGACCCCCGCCGCAGGATTTTGGGACTGCTGGTGAGTGGAACACAGCTTCTGCTCCAGTCCAATCACGCGGGACCTGAGACTGCTCTGGTTGGGGAGAGAGAAATCCGGCCTACATAGGGCCACAACCCTCTTCCGGTCAGAAAAGCACCGGGGCAGCTGGGGCGCAGGGTCGGCTGACACTCGACAGCTACCCACAACACCCGCCACAGGATCTTAAGACTTCTGGTGAGTGGAGCACAGCTTCTGCTCCAATCCAATTGTGCGGGACCTGAGACTGCATTAGTTAGGGAAGCAAAAACCGGCCTGAGTAGGGCCACAGGCCTCATCCGGCCGGATCAGCGCCGGGGTAGCGGGAGAGAAGGATTGCCTGACACCCGCCAGCTACCCACGACCCCCGCCGCAGGATTTTGGGACTGCTGGTGAGTGGAACACAGCTTCTGCTCCAATCTTTAAACAGTGACAACGATAAGAACTAACCCCAGAGATTACTAGATGGCGAAAGGTAAACGTAATAATCTTACTAACAGAAACCAAGACCACTCACCATCATCAGAACCCAGCACCCCCACTTCGCCCAGTCCAGGGCACCCCAACACACCTGAAAAGCTAGACACGGATTTAAAAGCATATCTCCTGATGATGATAGAGGACTTCAAGAAGGACTTTAATAACACACTTAAAGAAATGCAGGAGAACACTGCTAAACAGGCAGAAGACAATAAAGAGGAAGCACAAAAATCCCTTAAAGAATTGCAGGAGACCACTGCTAAAGAGTTACAAATCCTTAAAGAAAAACAGGATAACATAATCAAACAGGTAGAAAACACATCCAAACAGATGATGGAAATGAACAAAACCATACTAGACCTAAAAAGGGAAGTAGACACAATAAAGAAAACCCAAAATGAGGCAACACTGGAGATAGAAACCCTAGGAAAGAAATCTGGAACCATAGATACGAGCATCAGCAACAGAATACAAGAGATGGAAGAGAGAATCTCAGGTGCAGAAGATTCCATAGAGAACATCGGCACAACAATCAAGGAAAATGTAAAATGCAAAAAGATCCTAACTCAAAACATCCAAGAAATACAGGACGCAATGAGAAGACCAAACCTACGGATAATAGGAGTGGATGAGAATGAAGATTTTCAACTCAAAGGACCAGCAAACATCTTCAACAAAATTATAGAAGAAAACTTCCCAAATCTAAAGAAAGAGATGCCCATGAACATACAAGAAGCCTACAGAACTCCAAATAGACTGGACCAGAAAAGAAATACCTCCTGACACATTATAATCAGAACAACAAATGCTCTAAATAAAGATAGAATACTAAAAGCAGTAAGAGAAAAAGGCCAAGTAACATATAAAGGCAAGCCTATCAGAATTACACCAGATTTTTCACCAGAGACTATGAAAGCCAGAAGATCCTGGACGGATGTTATACAGACACTAAAAGAACACAAATACCAGCCCAGGCTACTATACCCAGCCAAACTCTCAATTAACATAGATGGAGAAACCAAAGTATTCCACGACAAAACCAAATTCACACATTATATCTCCACGTATCCAGCCCTTCAAAGGATAATAACAGAAAAAAACCAATACAAGGACAGGAACCACGCCCTAGAAACAACAAGAAGGTAATCCCTCAACAAACCTAAAAGAAGACAGCCACAAGAACAAAATGCCAACTTTAACAACAAAAATAACAGGAAACAACAATTACTTTTCCTTAATATCTCTTAATATCAATGGACTCAACTCCCCGATAAAAAGACATAGACTAACAAACTGGCTACACAAACAAGACCCAACATTTTGCGCTTACAGGAAACTCATCTCAGAGAAAAGGATAGACACTACCTCAGAATGAAAGGCTGGAAAACAATTTTCCAAGCAAATGGCATGAAGAAACAAGTTGGAGTAGCCGTTCTGATATCTGATAAGATTGACTTCCAACCCAAAGTCATTAAAAAAGACAGGGAGGGACACTTCATACTCATCAAAGGTAAAATCCTCCAAGAGGAACTATCAATCCTGAATATCTATGCTCCAAATACAAAGGCAGCCACATTCATTAAAGAAACTTTAGTAAATCTCAAAGCACACATTGCACCTCATACAATAATAGTGGGAGACTTCAACACACCACTTTCACCAATGGACAGATCATGGAAACAGAAACTAAACAGGGACACAGAGAAACTAAGAGAAATTATGAATCAAATGGATCTGGCAGATATCTACAGAACATTCTATCCTAAAACAAAAGGATATACCTTCTTCTCAGCACCTCATGGTACCTTCTCCAAAATTGACCACATAATTGGTCACAAAGCAGGCCTCAGCAGATACAAAAATATTGAAATTGTCCCATGCATCCTATCAGATCACCATGGACTAAGGCTGAACTTCAATAACAAAATAAATAATAGAAAGCCAACCTTCACGTGGAAACTGAACAACACTCTTCTCAATGATACCTTGGTCAAGGAAGGAATAAAGAAAGAAATTAAGGACTTTTTAGAGTTCAATGAAAATGAAGCCACAACATACCCAAACTTATGGGACGCAATGAAAGCATTTCTAAGAGGAAAACTCATAGCTCTGAGTGCCTCCAAAAGGAAACTAGAGAGAGCACACATTAGCAGCTTGACAACACACCTAAAAGCACTAGAACAAAAGGAAGCAAATTCACCCAAGAGGAGTAGACGGCAGGAAATAATCAAACTCAGGGGTGAAATCAACCAAGTGGAAATAAGAAAAACTATTCAAAGAATCAACCAATCAAGGAGCTGGTTCTTTGAGAAAATCAACAAGATAGATAAACCCTTAGCCAGACTCACTAGAGGGCACAGGGAAAGCATCCTAATTAACAAAATCAGAAATGAAAAAGGAGACATAACAACAGATCCTGAAGACATCCAAAACACCATCAGATCCTTCTACCAAAGGCTATACTCAACAAAACTGGAGAACCTGGATGAAATGGAGAAGTTCCTAGACAGATACCAGGTACCAAAGTTGAATCAAGATCAGGTTAATGATCTAAACAGCCCTATATCCCCCAAAGAAATAGAAGCAGTCATTAATAGTCTCCCAACTAAAAAAAGCCCAGGACCAGATGGGTTTAGTGCAGAGTTCTATCAGACCTTCAATGAAGATCTAATCCCAGTTCTTCACAAACTATTCCACAAAATAGAAACAGAAGGTACTCTACCCAACTCCTTCTATGAAGCCACAATTACTCTGATACCTAAACCACAAAAAGACCCAACAAAGATAGAAAACTTCAGACCAATATCCCTTATGAATATTGATGCAAAAATCCTCAATAAAGTTCTTGCTAACCGAATCCAAGAACACATCAAAACAATCATCCATCCTGACCAAGTAGGTTTCATCCCAGGGATGCAGGGATGGTTCAATATACGGAAATGCATCAACGTAATCCACTATATAAACAAACTCAAAGACAAAAACCACATGGTCATCTCGTTAGATGCGGAAAAAGCATTTGACAAGATCCAACACCCATTCATGATAAAAGTCTTGGAAAGATCAGGAATTCAAGGCCCATACCTAAACATGATAAAAGCAATCTACAGCAAACCAGTAGCCAACATCAAAGTAAATGGTGAGAAGCTTGAAGCAATCCCTCTAAAATCAGGGACTAGACAAGGCTGTCCACTTTCTCCATACCTATTCAACATAGTACTTGAAGTCCTAGCCAGAGCAATTCGACAACAAAAGGAGATCAAAGGGATACAAATTGGAAAAGATGAAGTCAAAATATCACTCTTTGCAGATGATATGATAGTATATATGTGACCCTAAAAATTCCACCAGAGAACTCCTAAGCCTGATAAACAGCTTCGGTGAAGTAGCTGGATATAAAATTAACTCAAACAAATCAATGGCCTTTCTCTACACAAAGAATGAACAGGCTGAGAAAGAAATTAGGGAAACAACACCCTTCTCAATAGTCACAAATAATATAAAATATCTTGGCGTGACTCTAACTAAGGAAGTGAAAGATCTGTATAATAAAAACTTCAAGTCTCTGAAGAAAGAAATTCTAGAAGATCTCAGAAGATGGAAAGATCTCCCATGCTCATGGATTGGCAGGATCAACATTGTAAAAATGGCTATCTTGCCAAAAGCAATCTACAGATTCAATGCAATCCCCATCAAAATTCCAAATCAATTCTTCAACGAATTAGAAAGTGCAATCTGCAAATTCATCTGGAACAACAAAAAACCTAGGATAGCAAAAACTCTTCTCAAGGATAAAAGAACCTCTGGTGGAATCACCATGCCGGACCTAAAGCTCTACTACAGAGCAATTGTGATAAAAACTGCATGGTACTGGTATAGTGACAGACAAATAGACCAATGGAATAGAATTGAAGACCCAGAAATGAACCCACACACCTACGGTCACTTGATCTTCGACAAGGGAGCTAAAAACATCCAGTGGAAGAAAGACAGCATTTTCAACAAATGGTGCTGGCACAACTGGTTGTTAACATGTAGAAGAATGCGAATCAATCCATTCCTATCTCCTTGTACTAAGGTCAAGTCTAAGTGGATCAAGGAACTTCACATAAAACCAGAGACACTGAAACTTATAGAGGAGAAAGTGGGGAAAAGCCTTGAAGATATGGGCACAGGGGAAAAATTCCTGAATAGAACAGTAATGGCTTGTGCTGTAAGATCGAGAATTGACAAGTGGGACCTCATGAAACTACAAAGCTTCTGCAAGGCTAAACACCATCAATAAGACAAAAAAAACACCAACAGATTGGGAAAGGATCTTCACCTATCCTAAATCAGATAAGGGACTAATATCCAATATATATAAAGAACTCAAGAAGGTGGACTCCAGAAAGTCAAATAACCCCATTAAAAAATGGGGCTCAGAACTGAACAAAGAATTCTCACCTGAGGAATACCGAATGGCAGAGAAACACCTGAAAAAATGTTCAACATCCTTAATCATCAGGGAAATGCAAATCAAAACAACCCTGAGATTCCACCTCACACCAGTCAGAATGGCTAAGATCAAAAATTCAGGTGACAGCAGATGCTGGCGAGGATGTGGAGAAAGAGGAACACTCCTCCATTGTTGGTGGGATTGCAAGCTTGTACAACCACTCTGGAAATCAGTCTGGCGGTTCCTCAGAAAATTGGACATAGTACTACCGGAGGATCCAGCAATACCTCTCCTGGGCATATATCCAGAAGATGTCCCAACCGGTAAAAAGGACACATGCTCCACTATGTTCATAGCAGCCCTATTTATAATAGCCAGAAGCTGGAAAGAACCCAGATGTCCCTCAACAGAGGAATGGATACAGAAATTATGGTACATTTACACAATGGAGTACTACTCAGCTATTAAAAAGAATGAATTTATGAAATTCCTAGCCAAATGGATGGACCTGGAGAGCATCATCTTGAGTGAAGTAACACAATCACAAAAGAACTCACACAATATGTATTCACTGATAAGTGGATATTAGCCCAAAACTTAGGATACCCAAGATATAAGATACAATTTGATAAACGCATGAAACTCAAGAAGAATGAAGACCAAAGTGTGGACACTGTGCACCTTCTTAAAATTGGGAACAAAACACCCAGGGAAGGAGTTACAGAGACAAAGTTCGTAGCTGTGATGAAAGGATGGCCCATTTAGAGACTGCCGTATCCAGGGATCCATCCCATAATCAGCTTCTAAAAGCTGACACCATTGCATACACTAGCAAGATTTTGCTGAAAGGACCCAAATATAGCTGTCTCTTGTGAGACGATGCCGGGGCCTAGCAAACACAGGAGTGGATGTTCACAGTCAGCTATTGGATGTATCACAGGGCTCCCAATGGAGAAGCTAGAGAAAGTACCCAAGGAGCTAAAGGGATCTGCAACCCTATTGTTGGAACAACATGATGTACTAACCAGAACCCCGGAGCTCTTGTCTCTAGCTGCATATGTATCGAAAGATGGCCTAGAAGCCAACAATGGAAAGAGAGGCCCATTGGACTTGCAAACTTTATATGCCCCAATATAGGGGAATGCCAGGGCCAAAGAATGGGAATGGATGGGTAGGGAAGTGGGGGGCGCTATGGGGGACTTTTGGGATAGCATTGGAAATGTAATTGAGGAAAATATGTAATAAAAATATTAAAAATCAAAAAAATATGCCGAGAAACACTGAAAAACGTGGAAAATTATTAATACACGCTGTAGGACCCAGAATATGGTGAGAAACCCTGAAAAAAGTAGAAAATTAAAAACTCACACTGGAGGATCCCAAATATGGTAAGAAAAACTGAAAAGAGTAGAAAATTAAAAATTCACACTGAAGAACCCCGAATATGGCGAGAAAACCTGAAAAAAGTAGAAAATTAAAAACTTACACTGTCAGACCCAGAATATGGCAAGAAACCCTGAAAAAAGTAGAAAATTAAAAAGTCACAGTGAAGGACCCCAAATATGGCGAGAAAACCTGAAAAAGGTGGAAAATGAGAAAATCACACTGTAGGACTCAGAATTATGAAAAAACTTGAAAAACGTGGAAAAAGAGAAAATCACACTGCAGGACACAGAATATGCGGAGAAACCCTGAAAAACATGAAAATTAAAAATTCTAACTGTCGGACCCAGATTATGGCGAGAAACCAAAAAACAAGTGGAAAATTAAAATTTCACACTGTATTACCCAGAATATGCCGAGAAATACTGAAAAACGTGGAAAATTAAAATTCACATAGAAGGACCTGGAATATGGCAAGAAAAACTGAAAAAGGTGGAAAATGAGAAAATCACACTGTAGGACCCAGAATATGCTGAGAAACCCTGAAAACGTGGAAAATTAAAAATATACGCTGTTGGACCCAGAATATGTCGAGAAACACTGAAAAATTAGAAAAGTAAAAAATCACATGGAAGGACCCCAAATATGGCGAGAAAACCTGAAAAGTTGAAAAATGAGAAAATCACACTGTAGGCCCCAGAATTATGAAAAAACTTGAAAAACGTAGAAAATGAGAAAATCACACTGCAGGACCCAAAATATGACGAAAAAAACTTGAAAAACGTGGAAAATTAAAAATACACGCTCTAGGACACAGAATATTTTGAGAAATCCTGAAAAATTAGAAAATTATACACTTACACTGAAGGACCCCAAATATGGAGAGAGCACCTGAAAAAAGTAGAAAATTAAAAATTCACATTGAAGGACCCAGAATTGTGAAAGAACTTGAAAAACATCGAAAATGAGAAAATCACACTGTAGGACCCAGAATATGCCTAGAAACCCTGAAAACATGGAAAATTAAAAATACACGCTGTAGGACCCACAATATGGCAAGAAACCCTGAAAAAAATAGAAAAGTACAAACTCACACTGAAGGACCCCAAATATGGCTAGAAAACCTGAAAATGTGAAAAATGAGAAAATCACACTGCAGAACCCAGAATATGCCGAGAAACCCTGAAAAACGTGAAAATTAAAAATTCACACTGTTGGACACAGAATATGGCGAGAAATACTGAAAAACGTGGAAAATTTAAAATTCACACTGAAGGTCCTGGAATATGTCAAGAAAAGCTAAAAAACGTTGATAAGAGAAAAATCACACTGTAGGACCCAGAATATGACAGAAAAACCTGAAAAACGTGGAAAATTAAAAATTAACTCTAAAGTGCCCGGCATATGGCGAGAAAACCTGAAAAACGAGGAAAACTCAAAACTCACGCTGTAGGACACAGAATATGTCGAGAAACCCTGAAAAATTAGAAAATTAAAAACTCACACTGAAGAACCCCAAATATGGCGAGGGAACCTGAAAAATGTAGAAAATTAAAAATTCACACTGAAGGACCCAGAACATGGCAATAACACCTGAAAAACGAGGAAAATTCAAAACTCACTATGTAGGACCCAGAATATGGCAAGAAAAGCTGAAAAAGGAGGAAAACTCAAAACTCACACTGTAGAACCCAGAATATGGCGAGAAAACCTGAAAAAGGTGGAAAACGAGAATAATCACACTGTAGGACCGAGATTTGGAAAAAAAATTGAAAAACGTCGAAAATGAGAAAATCACACTGTAGGACCCAGAATATGCTGAGAAACCCTGAAAAACGTGGAAAATTAAAAATACACGCTGTAGGACCCAGAATATGGCTAGAAACCCTGAAAAAAGTAGAAAATTACAAACTCACACTGAAGACCCCTAATATGTCGAGAAATCCTGAAAAAGGTGGAAAATTAGAAAATCACTCTGTAGGACCCAGAATTGGGAAAAAACCTGAAAAATGTCGTAAATGAGAAAAATCACACTGTAGGACCCAGAATATGACAAAAAAACCCTGAAAAACGTGGAAAATTAAAAATACACGCTGTAGGACAGAGAATATGCGGAGAAACCCTGAATAACGTAAAAATTAACAATTCACACTGTTGGACAAAGAATATGGCGAGAAACCATGAAAAAAGTGGAAAATTAAAAATTCACACTGTATTACGCAAAATATGGAAAGAAATACTGAAAAACGTGAAAATTAAAAATTCACACTGAAGGACCTGGAATATGGCAAGAAAACCTGAAAAACGTGGCAATGAGAAAATCACACTGTAGGTCCCAGAATATGACGAAAAAACCTGAAAAAAGTAGAAAACTAAAAATTCACACTGAAGGACCCAGAATATGTAGAGATAACCTGAAAAACAAGGAAAATTAAAAACTCACACTGAGGGACCCAGAGTATGGCGAGAAAACCTGAAAAAAGTAGAAAATTAAAAATTCACACTGAAGGACCCTGAATATGGCCAGAAAAACTGAAAAAGGTGGAAAATGACAATAATCACACTGTAGGACCCAGAATTGCGAAAAAACTTGAAAAGCGTCGAAAATGAGAAAATCACACTGTAGACCCATAATGTGCCGAGAAACCCTGAAAACGTGGTAAATTAAAAATATACGGTGTAGGACCCAGAATATGGCGAGAAACCCTGAAAAAGTAGAAAATTAAAAACTCACAGTGAAATACCCCAAGAATTGCGAAAAAACTTGAAAATCGTGGAAAATGAGAAAATCACACTGCTGGACCCAGAATATGCCAATAAACCCTGAAAAACGTGAAAATTAAAAATCCACACTGTCGGACACAGAATATGGCAAGAATCATGAAAAAAGTGGAAAATTAAAAATTCACACTGACGGACCCCTCATATGGCAAGAAAACCTGAAAAACAAGGAAAATTCAAAACTCACACTATAGGACCGAGAATATGGCGAGAAATCCTGAAAAAGATGGAAAATGAGAATAATCACACTATATAACCCAGATTTGGAAAAAAAATTGAAAAACGTCGAAAATGAGAAAATCACACTGTAGGACCCAGAATGTGCCTAGAAACCCTGAAAACATGGAAAATTAAAAATATATGCTTTAGAACCCAGAATATGTCGAGAAACACTGAAAAATTAGAAAAGTAAGAAATCACACGGAAGGGCCCCAAATATGGCGAGAAAACCTGAAAAAGTTGAAAAATGAGAAAATCACACTGTAGGACCCAGAATTATGAAAAAACTTGAAAAACGTGGAAAATGAGAAAAATACACTGCAGGACCCAGAATATGACGAAAAAAACTTGAAGAACGTGGAAAATTAAAAATACACGCTCTAGGACACAGAATATGTTGAAAAATCCTGAAAAAATAGAAAATCATAAACTAACACTGAAGGATCCCAAATATGGAGAGAGAACCTGAAAAAAGTAGAAAATTAAAAATTCACACTGAAGGACCCAGAACTGCGAAAGAACTTGAAAAACATCGAAAATGAGAAAATCACACTGTAGGACCCAGGATATGCCAAGAAACCCTGAAAACATGGAAAATTAAAAATACACGCTGTAGGACCCAGAATATGACGGAAAAACCTGAAAATCGTGGAAAATTAAAAATTAACACTAAAGAGCCAGGCATATGGCGAGAAAACATGAAAAAAGAGGTAAACTCAAAACTCACGCTGTAGGACACAGAATATGTTGAGAAACCCTGAAAAATTAGAAAATTAAAAACTCACACTAAAGAACCCCAAATATGGCGAGAGAACCTGAAAAATGTAGAAAAATTAAAAATTCACAGTGAAAGACCCAGAACATGGCAATAAAACCTGAAAAACGAGGAAAATTCAAAACTCACTATGTAGGACCCAGAATATGGCAAGAAAACCTGAAAAAGGAGGAAAACTCAAAACTCACACTGTAGAACCCAGAATGTGGCGAGAAAACCTGAAAAAGGTGGAAAATGAGAATAATCACACTGTAGGACCGAGATTTGGAAAAAAAAAATTGAAAAACGTCGAAAATGAGAAAATCACACTGTAGGACCCAGAATATGCTGAGAAACCCTGAAAAACGTGGAAAATTAAAAATACACTCTGTAGGACCCAGAATTACGCAAAAACTTGAAAAACGTAGAAAATGAGAAAATCACACGGCAGGACCCAGAATATGCAGAGAAACCCTAAAAAAACGTGAAAATTAAAAATTCACACTGTCAGACCACAGAATATGGCGAGAAATACTGAAAAAGGTGGAAAATTAAAAATACCACGCTGTAGGACCCAGAATATGGCTAGAAACCCTGAAAAAAGTAGAAAATTACAAACTCACACTGAAGGACCCCTAATATGGCGAGAAATCCTGAAAAAGGTGGAAAATGAGAAAATCACTCTGTAGGACCCAGAATTGGGAAAAAACCTGAAAAATGTCATAAATGAGAAAAATTCACACTGTAGGACCAATGACGAATATGACGAAAAACCCTGAAAAACTTGGAAAATTAAAAATACACGCTGTAGGAAAAAGAATATGGAGAAACCCTGAATAATGTGAAAATTAACAATTCACACTGTCGGACAAAGAATATGGCGAGAAAACCATGAAAAAAGTGGAAAATTAAAAATTCACACTGTATTACGCAAAATATGGAAAGAAATACTGAAAAACGTGAAAATTAAAAATTCACACTGAAGGGACCTGGAATTATGGCAAGAAAACCTGAAACGTGAAACGTGAAAATGAGAAAATCACACTGTAGGTCCAAGAATATTACAAAAAATACCTGAAAAAAGTAGAAAATTAAAAAATTCACACTGAAGGACACAGAATATGTAGAGATAACCTGAAAAACGAGGAAAATTAAAAAACTCACACTGAGGGACCCAGAATATGGCGAGAAAACCTGAAAAAAGTAGAAAATTAAAAACTCACAGTGAAGTACCCCAAGAATTGCGAAAAAAACTTGAAAATCGTGGAAAATGAGAAAATCACACTGCTGGACCCAGAATTATGAAAAAACTTGAAAAAACGTGGAAAATGAGAAAAATACACTGCAGGACCCAGAATATGACGAAAAAAACTTGAAGAACGTGGAAAATTAAAAATACACGCTCTAGGACACAGAATATGTTGAAAAATCCTGAAAAAATAGAAAATCATAAACTAACACTGAAGGATCCCAAATATGGAGAGAGAACCTGAAAAAAGTAGAAAATTAAAAAATTCACACTGAAGGGACCCAGAATTGCGAAGAACTTGAAAAACATCGAAACTGAGAAAATCACACTGTAGGACCCAGGATATGCCGAGAAACCCTGAAAACATGGAAAATTAAAAATACACGCTGTAGGACCCAGAATATGACGGAAAAACCTGAAAATCGTGGAAAATTAAAAAATTAACACTAAAGAGCCAGGCATATGGCGAGAAAACATGAAAAAAGAGGAAAACTCAAAACTCACACTATAGGACCCAGAATATGGCGAGAAATCCTGAAAAAGATGGAAAATGAGAATAATCACACTACAGAACCCAGATTTGGAAAAAAAAAAAATGAAAAACGTCGAAAATGAGAAAATCACACTGTAGGACCCAGAATATGCCGAGAAACCCTGAAAACGTGGAAAATTAAAATTAGGACCCAGAATATGTCCGAGAAACACTGAAAAATTAGAAAAGTAAAAAATCACACGGAAGGACCCCAAATATGGCGAGAAAACCTGAAAAAGTTGAAAAATGAGAAAATCACACTGAAGGACCCAGAATTACGAAAAAACTTGAAAAACGTGGAAAATGAGAAAATCACACTGCAGGACCCAGAATATGACGAAAAAACTTGAAAAAACGTGGAAAATTAAAAATACAAGCTCTAGGACACAGAATATGTTGAGAAATCCTGAAAATTTGGAAAATTATAAACTTACACTGAAGGACCCCCAAACATGGAGAGAGAACCTGAAAAAAGTAGAAAATTAAAAATTCACACTGAAGGACCCAGAATGCGAAAGAACTTGAAAAACATCGAAAATGAGAAAATCACACTGTAGGACCCAGAATATGCCTAGAAACCCTGAAAACATGGAAAATTAAAAATACACGCTGTAGGACCCAGAATATGGCGAGAAACCCTGAAAAACGAGGAAAAACCCAAAACTAACGCTGTAGGACACAGAATATGTCGTGAAACCCTGAAAAAAGTAGAAAATTACAAACTCACACTGAAGGACCCCCAAATATCGCAAGAGAACCTTAAAAATGTGAAAAATGAGAAAATCCACACGGCAGGACCCAGAATATGCGGATAAACCCTGAAAAAACGTGAAAATTAAAAATTCACACTGTTGGACACAGAATATGGCGAGAAATACTGAAAAACGTGGAAAATTTAAAATTCACACTGAAGGTCCTGGAATATGTCAAGAAAAGCTAAAAAACGTTGATAAGAGAAAAATCACACTGTAGGACCCAGAATATGACAGAAACAAACCTGAAAAACGTGGAAAATTAAAAATTAACTCTAAAGTGCCTGGCATATGGCGAGAAAACCTGAAAAACGAGGAAAACTCAAAACTCACGCTGTAGGACACAGAATATGTCGAGAAACCCTGAAAAATTAGAAAATTAAAAACTCACACTGAAGATCCCCAAATATGGCGAGAGAAGTTGAAAAATGTAGAAAATTAAAAATTCACACTGAAGGACCCAGAACATTGGCAAAAAAACCTGAAAAACGAGGAAAATTCAAAACTCACTATGTAGGACCCAGAATATGGCAAGAAAAGCTGAAAAAGGAGGAAAACTCAAAAACTCACACTGTAGAACCCAGAATATGGCGAGAAAACCTGAAAAAGGTGGAAAATGAGAATAATCACACTGTAGGACCGAGATTTGGAAAAAAAATTGAAAAACGTCGAAAATGAGAAAATCACACTGTAGGACCCAGAATATGCTGAGAAACCCTGAAAAACGTGGAATATTAAAAATACATGCTGTAGGACCCAGAATATGGCTAGAAACCCTGAAAAAAGTAGAAAATTACAAACTAACACTGAAGACCCCTAATATATTGAGAAATCCTGTAAAAGGTGGAAAATGAGAAAATCACTCTGTAGGACCCAGAATTGGGAAAAAAACCTGAAAAATGTCGTAAATGAGAAAAAATCACACTGTAGGACCCAGAATATGACAAAAAAAAAAAACCTGAAAAAACGTGGAAAATTAAAAATACACGCTGTAGGACAGAGAATATGCCAAGAAACCCTGAATAACGTGAAAATTAAACGATTCACAATGTTGGGACAAAGAATATGGCGAGAAACCATGAAAAAAGTGGAAAATTAAAAATTCACACTGTATTACGCAAAATATGGAAAGAATTACTGAAAAAACGTGAAAATTAAAAATTCACACTGAAGGACCTTGAATATGGCAAGAAAACCTGAAAAACGTGGCAATGAGAAAATCACACTGTAGGTCCCAGAATATGACGAAAAAACCTGAAAAACGTAGAAAACTAAAAAATTCACACTGAAGGACCCAGAATATGTAGAGATAACCTGAAAAACAAGGAAAATTAAAAACTCACACTGAGGGACCCAGAAATATGGCGAGAAAACCTGAAAAAATTAGAAAATTAAAAATTCACACTGAAGGACCCCGAATATGGCCAGAAAAACTGAAAAAGGTGGAAAATGACAATAATCACACTGTAGGACCCAGAATTGCAAAAAAACTTGAAAAGCGTCGAAATTGAGAAAATCACACTGTAGGACCCATAATGTGCCGAGAAACCCTGAAAAACGTGGTAAATTAAAAATACACGGTGTAGGACCCAGAATATGGCGAGAAACCCTGAAAAAGTAGAAAATTAAAAACTCACAGTGAAGTACCCCAAGAATTGCGAAAAAACTTGAAAATCGTGGAAAATGAGAAAATCACACTGCTGGACCCAGAATATTCCGATAAACCCTGAAAAAACGTGAAAAATTAAAAAATCCACACTGTCAGACACAGAATATGGCAAGAATCATGAAAAAAGTGGAAAATTAAAAATTCACACTGAAGGACCCCCCTCATATGGCAAGAAAAACCTGAAAAACAAGGAAAATTCAAAACTCACACTATAGGGACCGAGAATATGGCGAGAAATCCTGAAAAAGATGGAAAATGAGAATAATCACACTATATAAACCAGATTTGGAAAAAAAAATTGAAAAATTAACGTTGAAAATGAGAAAATCACACTGTAGGACCCAGAATATGCCTAGAAACCCTGAAAACATGGAAAATTAAAAATATACGCTGTAGAACCCAGAATATGTCGAGAAACACTGAAAAATTAGAAAAGTAACAAATCACAGGGAAGGACCCCAAATATGGCGAGAAAACCTGAAAAAGTTGAAAAATGAGAAAATCACACTGTAGGACCCCAGAATTATGAAAAAACTTGAAAAAACGTGGAAAATGAGAAAAATTTCACTGCAGGACCCAGAATATGACGAAAAAAAACTTGAAGAACGTGGAAAATTAAAAAATACACGCTCTAGGACACAGAATATGTTGAGAAATCCTGAAAAATTAGAAAATCATAAAACTTACACTGAAGGATCCTAAATATGGAGAGAGAACCTGAAAAAAGTAGAAAATTAAAAAATTCACACTGAAGGACCCCGAATATGGCCAGAAAAACTGAAAAACGTGGAAAATGAGAATAATCACACTGTAGGACCAAGAATTGCGAAAAAACTTGAAAAGCGTCGAAATGAGTAAATCACATTGTAGGGACCCATAATGTGCCGAGAAACCCTGAAAACGTGAAAATTAAAAATTCACACTATTGGACACAGAATATGGCGAGAAATCCTGAAAAAGATGGAAAATGAGAATAATCACACTATATAAACCAGATTTGGAAAAAAAATTGAAAAACGTCGAAAATGAGAAAATCACACTGTAGGACCCAGAATATGCCTAGAAACCCTGAAAAACATGGAAAATTAAAAATACACGCTGTAGGACCCAGAATATGACGGAAAAACCTGAAAATCGTGGAAAATTAAAAATTAACACTAAAGAGCCAGGCATATGGCGAGAAAAACATGAAAAAAGAGGAAAACTCAAAACTCACGCTGTAGGACACAGAATATGTCGAGAAACCCTGAAAAATTAGAAAATTAAAAACTCACACTGAAGAAACCCAAATATGGCGAGAGAACATGAAAAATGTAGGAAAATTAAAAATTCACACTAAAGGACCCAGAACATCGCAATAAAACCTGAAAAACGAGGAAAAATCAAAACTCACTATGTAGGACCCAGAATATGGCAAGAAAACCTGAAAAAGGAGGAAAACTCAAAACTCACCACTGTAGAACCCAGAATATGGCCAGAAAACCTGAAAAAGGTGGAAAATGAGAATAATCACACTCTAGGACCGAGATTTGGAAAAAAAAAAATTGACAAACGTTGAAAATGAGAAAATCACACTGTAG
>NW_028227580.1:0-46976 GCF_978045245.1 Mus caroli
AAACCCTGAAAAAGTTGAAAAATGAGAATATCAAACTGTAGGACCTGGAATATGGTGAGAAACACTGAAAAAGTCAAAAAATGAGAAAATCACACTTTAGGACATGGAATATGATGAGAAAACCTGAAAGAGTCAAAAAATGAGAAAATCACACTGTGGGAGATGGAATATGGTGAGAAAACACTGAAAAAGTCTAAAAATGAGAAAATCACACATTAGGACCTGGAATATGGTGAGAAACCCTGATCAGTCGAAAAATAAGAAAATCAAACTTGTAGTACATGCAATATGGTGAGAAACCCTGAAAAAGTCGAAAAATGAGAAAATCACACTGTAGGACTTGGAATAAGGTGAGAAACCGTGAAAAAGTCAAAAAATGAGTAAAATACACTGAAGGAGCTGGAATATGGTGAGAAACCCTGAAAAAGTCGAAAAATAAGATATTCACACTTGTAGGACCTGCAAGAAGGCGAGAAATTCTGAAAAAGTCAAAAAATGAGAAAATCACACGGTAGGACATGGAATATGATGAGAAAACCTGAAAAAGTCGAAAAATGAGAAAATCACACTGTAGGAGCTGGAATATGGTGAGAAACCCTGAAAAAGTCAAAAAATGAGAAAAATCACACTGTAGGACCTGGAATATGGTGAGAAAATATGAAAAAGTCGAAAAATGAGAAAATCACACTCTAGGACTTAGAATATGATGAGACAACCTGAAAAAGTAAAAAAATGAGAAAATCACACTGTAGGACTTGGAATATGGTGAGAAACCCTGAAATAATCGAAAAATGAGAAAATCACGCAGTAGGACCTGGAATTTGGTGAGAACCACTGAAAAAGTCTTAAAATGAGAAAATCACACTGTCGGAACTGGAATATGGTGAGAAACCCTGAAAAAGTCAAAAAATGAGAAAAATCACAGAGTAGTACATGGAATATGTTGAGAAACTCTGAAAAAGTCGAAAAATGAGAAAATGACAGTGTAGTACATGGAATATGTTGAGAAAACCTGAAATATTCGAAAAATGAGAAAATGACAATGTAGAACCTGGAATACGGTAAAAAACCCTGAAAAAGTTAAAAAATGAGAAAATCATACTGTAGGACCAGGAATATGGTGAGAAAGACTGAAAAAGTCGAAAAATGAGAAAATCATGCAGTAGGACCCAGAATATGGTGAGAAACCCTGAAAAAAGTCAAAAAATAAGAAAATCACGCAGTAGGACCTGGAAGCTGGTGAGAAACCCTGAAAAAGTCGGAAAATGAGAAAATCAAACTGTAGGATCTGGAATATGTTGAGAAACCCTGAAAAATTCGAAAAAAGCAAAAATCACACTCTAGGACTTGGAATATGGTGAGAAACCCTGAAAAAGTCAAAAAATGAGAAAATCACACTGTAGTACCTGGAATATGGTGAGAAGTACTAAAAAAGTATTAAAATGAGAAAATCACACAGTAGGACCTGGAATATGGTGAGAAACCCTGAAAAAGTCAAAAAATGAGAAAATCACACTGTAGGACCAGGAATATGGTGAGAAACCCTGAAAAAGTCAAAAAATGAGAAAAATCACACTGTAGTACATGGAGTAGGGTGAGATACTCTTAAAACGTCGAAAAATTAGAAAAATCACACTCTAGGAGTTGGAATAAAATGAGAATCCCTAAAAAAGGCAAAAAATGACAAAATCGCACTGTAGGACTTGGAATAAGTTGAGAAACCCTGAAAAAGTCAAAAAATGAGAAAATCACACTGTAGGACCTGGAATATGGTGAGAAACCCTGAAAAAGTCGAAAAATGAGAAAATCACACTGTAGGACCTGGAATATGGTGAGAAACCCTGAAAAAGTCGAAAAATAAGAAAATCACACTGTAGGACCTGGAATATGGTGAGAAACCCTGAAAAAGTCTTAAAATGAGAAAATCACCCAGTAGGACCTGGAATATGGTGAGAAACTCTGAGAAAGTCGAAAAATAAGTTATTCACACTTGTAGGACCTGCAATATGGTGAGAAACACTGAAAAAGTCAAAAAATGAGAAAATTACACTGGTGGACCTGGAATATGGTTAGAAACCCTTTAAAAGTCTTAAAAAGAGAAAATCACACTGTAGGACTTGGAAAATGATGAGAAACCCTGAAAAAGTCAAAAAATGAGAAAATAACACTGTAGTACCTGGAATATGATGAGTATCACTGAAAAACTCGAAAAATGAGATAATCACCCTCTAGGACTTGGAATATGATGAGAATCCCTGAAAAAGTCGAAAAATGAGAAAATTACACTGGTGGACCTGGAATATGTTGAGAAACCCTTTAAAAGTCGAAAAAAGAGAAAATCACCCTGTAGGACTTGGAATATGATGAGAAACCCTGAAAAAGTCAAAAAATGAGAAAATAACACTGTAGTACCTGGAATATGGTGAGAAAACACTGAAAAAGTCTAAAAAAGAGAAAATCACACAGTCGGACCTGGAATATGGTTAGAAAACCTGAAACAGTCAAAAAATAAGAAAAGCAAACTTGTAGTACCTGCAATATGGTGAGAAAGCCTGAAAAAGTCGAAAAATGATATAATCACACTATAGGACATGGAATAAGATGAGAAACCTTGAAAAAGTCAAAAAATGAGAAAAATACACTGAAGGAGCTGGAATATGGTGAGAAACCCTGAAAAAGTTGAAAAATAAGAAATTCACACTTGTAGGACCTGCAATAGGGTGAAAAATTTTGAAAAAGTAAAAAAATGAGAAAATCACACTGTAGGACTTGGAATATGGTGAGAAACACTGAAAAAGTCAAAAAATGAGAAAATCACACTCTAGGACTTGGCATATGGTGAGAAACTCTGAAAATGTCGAAAAATGAGAAAATCACACAGTAGGACCTGGAATTTGGTGAGAAACACTGAAAAAGTCTTAAAATAGAAAATCACACTGTAGTACCTGGAATATGGTGAGAAACACTAAAAAGTATTAAAATGAGAAAATCACACAGTAGGACCTGGAATATGGTGAGAAACCCTGAAACAGTCGAAAAATAAGGAAATCAAACTTGTAGTACAAGCAATATGGTGACAAACCCTGAAAAAGTCGAAAAATGAGAATATCACACTCTAGGACTTGGAATATGATGAGAAACCCTTGTAGGACCTGCAATATGGTGAGAGACACTGAAAAAGTCTTAAAATGAGAAAATCACACTGTAGGACTTGGGATATGGTGAGAAACCGTGAAAAAGTCGAAAAATTAGAAAATCAAACTGTAGGAACTGGAATACACTGAGAATCCCTGAAAAATTCAAAAAATGCGAAAATCACACCCTAGGACTTGGAATATGATGAGAAACCCTGAAAACTTCAAAAAATGAGAAAAATCACACTGTAGTACCTGGAATATGGTGAGAAACACTAAAAAGGTAATAAAATGAGAAAATCACAGAGTAGGACCTGGAATATGGCGAGAAACCCTGAAACAGTCGAAAAATAAGAAAATCAAACTTGTAGTACATGCAATATGGTGAGAAACACTGAAAAAGTCAAAAAATGAAAATATCACACTCTAGGACTTGGAATATGATTAGAAACCCAGAAAAAGTCAAAAAATGAGAAAAATACACTGAAGGAGCTGGAATATGGTGAGAAACCCTGAAAAAGTCAAAAAATAAGAAATTCACACTTGTAGGACCTGCAATAGTGTGAGAAAAGTCGAAAAATGAGAAAATCACGCAGTAGGACCAGGAATATTGTGAGAAAACGTGAAAAAGTCTAAAAATGAGAAAAATACACTGTAGGAGCTGGAATACGGTGAGAAAACCTGAAAAAGTCGAAAAATGAGAAAATCACACTGTAGGACCTGGAATATGGTGAGAAACTCTGAAAAAGTCAAAAATGAGAAAATCAAACTGTAGGTCCTGGAATATGGTGAGACCCCTGAAAAAGTCAAAAATGAGAAAAATCACACTGTAATACATGGAATAAGTGGAGAAACTCTGAAAGAGTCAACAAATTAGAAAAAAAAACACTCTAGGACATGGAATAACATGAGAAACCCAGAAAAAGTCAAAAAATGAGAAAATCACACTGTAGGACTTGGAATATGATGAGAAACCCTAAAAAAGTCGAAAAATGAGAAAATCACACTGTAGGACTTGGAATATGGTGAGGAACCCTGAAAAAGTCAAAAAATGAGAAAATCATGCAGTAGGACCTGGAATATGGTGAGAAAACCTGAAAAAGTCTTAAAATGAGAAAATCACACTGTAGGACTTTGAGTAAGATGAGAAACCCTGAAAAAGTCAAAAAATGAGAAAATCACACTATAGGACTTGGAATATGGTGAGAAAACCTGAAAAAGTCAAAAAATGAGCAAATCATGCAGTAGGACCTGGAATATGGTCAGAAACACTGAAAAAGTCTAAAAATTAAAAAATCACACATTAGGACCTGGAAAATGGTGAGAATATCTGAAAAAGTCGAAAAATAAGAAATTCATACTTGTAGGACCTACAATATGATGAGAAACACTGAAAAAGTCAAAAAATGAGAAAATTACACTGTAGGACCTGGAATATTTTTGAGAAACCCTGAAAAAGTCCGAAAAGGAGAAAATCACACTCTAGGACTTGGAATAAGATGAAAAAACCTGAAAAAGTCAAAAAATGAGAAAATCATACTGTAGTACCTAGAATATGGTGAGAAACACTGAAAAAGTCTTAACGTGAGAAAATCACACAGTAGGACCTGGAATATGGTGAGAAACCCTGAAATATTTGAAAAATAAGAAAATCAAACTTGTAGTACCTGCAATATGGTGAGAAACCCTGAAAAAGTCGAAAAATGAGAAAATCACACTGTTCGACTTGGAATAAGATGAGAAACCGTGAAAATTTTAAAAAATGAGAAAAATACACTGTAGTAGATGGAACATGGTGAGAAACCCTGCAAAAGTCGAAAAATAAGAAATTCACACTTGTAGGACCTGCAATATGGTGAGAATCCCTGAAAAACTCGAAAAATGAGAAAATCACACTCTAGGACTTGGAATATGATGAGAAACCCTGAAAAAGTCGAAAAATGAGAAAATCACACAGTAGGACCTGCAATATGGTGAGAAACCCTGAAACAGTCGAAAAATAAGAAATTCAAACTTGTAGTACCTGCAATATGGTGAGAAACCCTGAAAAATTCGAAAAATGAGAAAATCACACTGTAGGACTTGGAATAAGATGAGAAATCATGAAAAAGTCAAAAAATGAGAGAAATACACTGTAGGAGCTGGAATATGGTGAGAAACCCCGAAAAAGTCGAAAAATCAGAAAATTACACTTGTAGGACCACCAATATGGTGAGAAACACTGAAAAAGTCGAAAAATGAGAAAAATCACACAGTAGTATATGGATAATGGTGATATAATCTGAAGAAGTCAAAAAATTAGAAAAATCACACTCTAGGACTTGGAATAAGATGAGAAACCCCGAAAAGTCAAAAAATGAGAAAATCACACTGTAGGACTTGGAATATGATGAGAAACCCTGAAAAAGTCAAAAAATGAGAAAATCACACTGTACGACTTGGAATATGGTGAGAAACCCTGAAAAAGTCGAAAAATGAGAAAATCACGCTGTAGGACCAGGAATATTGTGAGAAAACGTGAAAAAGTCTAAAAATGAGAAAAATACACTGTAGGAGCTGGAATATGGTGAGAAAACCTGATAAAGTCGAAAAATAAGAAACTCACACTTATTTGACCTCCAATATGGTTAGAAACCCTGAAAAAGTCTTAAAATGAGAAAATCACACTGTAGGACCTGGAATATGGTGAGAAACACTGAAAAAGTCAAAAAATGAGAAAATCACACTTTAGGACTTGGAATATGATGAGAAACCCATAAAAGTCAAAAAATGAGAAAATCACGCTGTAGGGTTGGAATATGGTGAGAAAAACTGAAAAAGTCGAAAAAAGAAAAAAATCACGCATTAGGAGCGGCAATTTGGTGAGAAACACTGAAAAAGGCTTACAATGAGAAAATCACACTGTAGGACCTGGAATATGGTGAGAAACCCTGAAAAAGTAAAAAAATGAGAAAAATCACACTGTAATACATGGAGTAAGTGGAGAAACTCTGAAAGAGTCAACAAATTAGAAAAATAACACTCTAGGACATGGAATAAGATGAGAAACCCTGAAAAAGTCAAAAAATGAGAAAATCACACTGTAGGACTTGGAATATAATGAGAAACCCTAAAAAAGTCGAAAAATGAGAAAATCACACTGTAGGACTTGGAATATGGTGAGGAACCCTGAAAAAGTCGAAAAATGAGAAAATCATGCAGTAGGACCTGGAATATGGTTAGAAACCCTGAAAAAGTCTTAAAATGAGAAAATCAGACTGTAGGACCTGGAATATGGTGAGAAACCCTGAAAAAGTCAAAAAAAGAGAAAAACACACTCTAGGACTTGGAATATGATGAGAAACCCTGAAAAAGTAAAAAAATGAGAAAATCACACTGTAGGACCTGGAATATGGTGAGAAACCCTGAAAAAGTCAAAAAAAGAGAAAAACACACTCTAGGACTTGGAATATGATGAGAAACCCTGAAAAAGTAGAAAAATGAGAAAATCACACTGTAGGACCTGGAATATGGTGAGAAACCCTGAAAAAGTCAAAAAATGAGAAAATCAAACTGTAGGTCCTGGAATAAGGTGAGAAACCCTGAAAAAGTCCAAAACTGAGAAAAATCACACTGTAATACATGGAATAAGTGGAGAAACTCTGAAAGAGTCGACAAATTAGAAAAATAACACTCTAGGACATGGAATAATATGAGAAACCCTGAAAAAGTCAAAAAAGGAGAAAATCACACTGTAGGACTTGGAATATGATGAGAAACCCTAAAAAGTCGAAAAATGAGAAAATCACACTGTAGGACCTGGAATATGGTGAGAAACCCTGAAAAAGTCAAAAAATGAGAAAATCATGCAGTAGGACCTGGAATATGGTGAGAAACCCTGAAAAAGTCTTAAAATGAGAAAATCACACTGTAGGACCTGGAATATGGTGAGAAACCCTGAAAAAGTCAAAAAAAAGAGAAAAACACACTCTAGGACTTGGAATATGATGAGAAACCCTGAAAAAGTAAAAAAAAATGAGAAAATCACACTGTAGGACCTGGAATATGGTGAGAAACCCTGAAAAAGTCAAAAAAAGAGAAAAACACACTCTAGGACTTGGAATATGATGAGAAACCCTGAAAAAGTAAAAAAATGAGAAAATCACACTGTAGGACCTGGAATATGGTGAGAAACCCTGAAAAAGTCAAAAAATGAGAAAATCAAACTGTAGGTCCTGGAATAAGGTGAGAAACCCTGAAAAAGTCCAAAACTGAGAAAAATCACACTGTAATACATGGAATAAGTGGAGAAACTCTGAAAGAGTCGACAAATTAGAAAAATAACACTCTAGGACATGGAATAATATGAGAAACCCTGAAAAAGTCAAAAAAAGAGAAAAACACACTCTAGGACTTGGAATATGATGAGAAACCCTGAAAAAGTAAAAAAATGAGAAAATCACACTGTAGGACCTGGAATATGGTGAGAAACCCTGAAAAAGTCGAAAAATGAGAAAATCATGCAGTAGGACCTGGAATATGGTGAGAAACCCTGAAAAAGTTGAAAAATGAGAAAATCACACTGTAGGACTTGGAATAAGATGAGAAACCGTGAAAAAGACAAAAAATGACAAAAATACACTGTAGGAGCTGGAATATGGTGAGAAACCCTGAAAAAGTCCAACAATAAGAAATTCACACTTGTAGGACCTGCAATATGGTGAGAAACCCATAAAAGTCAAAAAATGAGAAAATCACACTGTAGGACTTGGAGTAAGATGAGAAACCCTGAAAAAGTCAAAAAATGAGAAAATCACCATATAGGACTTGAAATATGGTGAGAAACCCTGAAAAAGTAAAAAATGAGCAAAATATGCAGTAGGACCTGGAATATGGTGAGAAACACTGAAAAAGTCTTAACATGAGAACAATCATACTGTAGGACCTGGAATATGGTCAGAAACACTGAAAATGTCTAAAAATGAGAAAATCACACATTAGGACCTGGAATATGGTGATAAACTCTGAAAAAGTCAAAAAATGAGAAAATTACACTGTAGGACCTCGAATATTTTTTGAGAAACCCTGAAAAAGTCCGAAAAAGAGAAAATCACACTCTAGGACTTGGAATAGGATGAGAAAACCTGAAAAAGTCAAAAAATGAGAAAATCACACTGTAGTACCTAGAATATGGTGAGAAACACTGAAAAAGTCTTAACGTGAGAAAATCACACAGTAGGACCTGGAATATGGTGAGAAACCCTGAAATATTTGAAAAATAAGAAAATCAAACTTGTAGTACCTGCAATATGGTGAGAAACCCTGAAAAAGTCGAAAAATGAGAAAATCACACTGTTCGACTTGGAATAAGATGAGAAACCGTGAAAATTTTAAAAAATGAGAAAAATACACTGTAGTAGATGGAACATGGTGAGAAACCCTGCAAAAGTCGAAAAATAAGAAATTCACACTTGTAGGACCTGTAATATGGTGAGAATCCCTGAAAAACTCGAAAAATGAGAAAATCACACTCTAGGACTTGGAATATGATGAGAAACCCTGAAAAAGTCGAAAAATGAGAAAATCAAACAGTAGGACCTGGATTATGGTGAGAAACCCTGAAACAGTCGAAAAATAAGAAATTCAAACTTGTAGTACCTGCAATATGGTGAGAAACCCTGAAAAATTCAAAAAATGAGAAAATCACACTGTAGGACTTGGAATAAGATGAGAAATCATGAAAAAGTCAAAAAATGAGAGAAATACACTGTAGGAGCTGGAATATGGTGAGAAACCCCGAAAAAGTCGAAAAATCAGAAAATTACACTTGTAGGACCACCAATATGGTGAGAAACCCTGAAAAAGTCGAAAAATGAGAAAATCACACACTAGGACCCAGAATATGGTGAGAAACCCTGAAAAAGTTGAAAAATGAGAATATCAAACTGTAGGACCTGGAATATGGTGAGAAACACTGAAAAAGTCAAAAAATGAGAAAATCACACTTTAGGACATGGAATATGATGAGAAATCCTGAAAAAGTAAAAAAATGAGAAAAATCACACTGTAATACATGGAGTAAGTGGAGAAACTCTGAAAGAGTCAACAAATTAGAAAAATAACACTCTAGGACATGGAATAAGATGAGAAACCCTGAAAAAGTCAAAAAATGAGAAAATCACACTGTAGGACTTGGAATATGATGAGAAACCCTAAAAAAGTCGAAAAATGAGAAAATCACACTGTAGGACTTGGAATATGGTGAGAAACCCTGAAAAAGTCGAAAAATGAGAAAATCATGCAGTAGGACCTGGAATATGGTGAGAAACCCTGAAAAAGTCAAAAAATGAGAAAATCACACAGTAGGACCTGCAATATGGTGAGAAACCCTGAAAAAGTTGAAAAATGAGAAAATCACACTGTAGGACTTGGAATATGATGAGAAACCCTGAAAAAGTCAAAAAATGAGAAAATCACACTGTACTACTTGGAATATGGTGAGAAACCCTGAAAAAGTCGAAAAATGAGAAAATCATGCAGTAGGACCTGGAATATGGTGAGAAACCCTAAAAAAGTCGAAAAATGAGAAAATCACACTGTTCGACTTTGAATAAGATGAGAGACCGTGAAAATTTTAAAAAATGAGAAAAATACACTGTAGTAGCTGGAACATGGTGAGAAACCCTGCAAAAGTCGAAAAATAAGAAATTCACACTTTTAGGACCTGCAATATGGTGAGAATCCCTGAAAAAGTCGAAAAATGAGAAAATCACACTCTAGGAATTGGAATATGATGAGAAACCCTGAAAAAGTCGAAAAATGATAAAATCACACAGTAGGACCTGCAATATGGTGAGAAACCCTGAAACAGTCAAAAAATAAGAAAATCAAACTTGTAGTACCTGCAATATGGTGAGAAAACCTGAAAAAAGAAAGAAAGAAAGAAAGAAAGAAAGAAAGAAAGAAAGAAAGAAAGAAAGAAAGAAAGAAACCAAGGAGAATAAAAAGTTTTTATAAAAGTTTTATAAAAAGTGTTAAAGTTTTTAAAAATTAAAAAAAAAAAATTACCAGATCAAGCACACACAGCATTGGCTGTCTTCAGGTGTATCCTTTCAGCCTCCGAAACAAAAAGCAATGGCTGTCTGTCTTCAGGTGTATCCTATTCTCGAGTCTTACTTCCAACCTGAGTGCTGGGCTGAGCTGCCTCATTATGTAATTGTAAACCTTCCTTGGTTTGTCTTTTCCATTTCTAAGACTAACAGGCCTTTTTCTATTTAGAGAATATGCTCATGACTGTCCTTTAGATATAGTAAATATAACTGTTGCTCATAAAACTTGTTTTCTAGGAATTTTTAAAGGGCAATGGCAGAGTTTATTTATAAAAAATATTTTGCATTTATTTATTTGTGTGAGTGATGAAGCTCAGGTCTTCAAACTCGTCAGGAGTTATGATTACCTCCCCTCTCTCTCACCCCCTCTTTCTCCTCTCTCTCAATGATCAATTTTATTTTTAGTGTAAGAATGTTTTGCATGTGTATGCTGTGCCCACAGACTCCAGAACAGAGTATTAGATCCCCTGGAACTGGAGATGGGCCACCATATATATATACTGGTAATTGAGCCCAGGTTCTCTGGAAGAGGAGACAATGCTCTTAATTGTTGAGTCCTCTCTGTAGCCATATCTTTCATTCTTTTTTTTTTTGAGTATATGTGAGGCTGTGTTTATATACATCATATGCAGACAATAAGAATGATTTAGATTCTTCAGCATCTGACACACTCTTCTGGAGTGTCTGAACATAGCTACAGCATACTTAAATATAATAAATAAATAAATCTTTAAAAAGAAAAGGAAAAGTAAAAAGGAAAGAACAGGCCTGCCATATGCATGTTCATAGAGGAAAATGGAAGAGACCCCAATCTAACCTCAGCAGGGTGCTTCCTTCTGGATGGTAGCTCACAGTTTCATCCCAGCAAGACAGGCAAATCACTGACTTCAAGGACAGTAAGGTTCAGGACAGCCAAGGTTAGGAAGGAAAAGGGTCTATGTTGAGAATACAAACCGACAAAACAACAACTAGGAAAAAGAAGTGACAATGTAACTTGGGGTAGGGTACCAACAAGAGAAAGCTTTCTGTTACCACTTACAAACACCAGTAGCCTTGCACCCTTCTGCCCAGGTCCCTGCCTTCCTTTCTAGGCATTCTAAGGATGCCAGGGGGTGGGGGAATCCAGATTAACTTTTTTAATATCAAAGACTTGGTCTTCGATGTCTATAGGAAGCCCTTCTCAGTGCCTTTAACTACCACTGAACTTTCAGGGCTGTGACTCAACTGTAACAAGGAACAGAGCTAAGAACCTGCAGCCTTTGAAAACAACTATTTTTTTAAAGTGGGGGACACAAATCAGCAGTAGAAGCCCTCAGGTTCAGCCATAATACTTGTTAGGGAAACAGCCTCAATGTCCGGAGCTGAGGTCTCATGGGTGAACTGCTTCAAGCTCTGAGTATCATTGAAAGAAAGAAAAGATATCATGTGGTTGCTTAATTTATTTATTTTATTATTTCTATTTTTTGTTTTCTTTTGTTTTGTTTTAGAAAAGGCCTCAGTCTGTAGCTATGGCTGACCTAGGACAGACTACATGTGTTAATTAGGGTTTCACAGCTGAGAAACAGACCATACCTATGTAAGACTTAGAAAACCCAATAGTCAGTGGTGGCTCGAGCTCTTAATGAGAGCACTCTGGAGGCAGAGGCAGTCAGTTGCTGAATTGAGGCCAGCCTGGTTAAAGACAGGGATAGGCAGGGCTAGGCAAGGAAGGGCTAGGCTAGGCAAGGGGCTAGGCTAGGCTAGGCAAGAGGCTAGGCAAGACAGAAAGACAAGTATGGCAGGCCTGGTGGTTTTTCTTTCTTTCTTATCCCTTTTAAAAATGTTTATTTATTTATTTATTTATTTATTTATTTATTTATTTATTAGATATAAGTACACTGTAGCTGTCTTCAGACACTCCAGAAGAGAGTGTCAGATTCTGGAGAATCTAAATCCCTCTTATGGGCCAAATATGATGTACATAAACACAGCCTCACATATACTTCTAAAAATTTAAAGATGTGTGGGGCCACTGAACGGGCTCAACAATTAACAGCATTGTCTCCTCTTCCAGAGAACCTGGGATCAACTACCAGCCACTATATGGTGGCCCATTTCCAGTTCCAGGGGATCAGACAGACAGACAGACAAACAGTCAAGGATGGCAGGCCTGCCTGGTTTTTCTTTCTTTCTTATCCTTTTTAAAAAAATGTTTATTTATTTATTTATGTATTTATTATATATAAGTACACTGTAGCTGTCTTCAGACACTCCAGAAGAGGGTGTCAGATTCTGGAGAATCGAAATCCCTCTTATGGTCTCCATATGATGTACATAAACACAGCCTCACATACATTTCTAAAAATTTAAAGATGTGTGGGGCCACTGAAAGGGCTCAATAATTAACAGCATTGTCTCCTCTTCCAGAGAACCTGGGATGAACTACCAGCAACTATATGGTGGCCCATCTCCAGTTCCAGGGGATCAGACAGAGAGACAGACATACACACAGATAGAGATAAGGATGGAGGCCTGCCTGGTCTTTCTTTCTTTCTTATTCTTTTAAGAAATGTTTATTTATTTATTTATGTATTTATTAGATATGGGTACACTGTAGCTGTCTTCAGACACTCCATTAGAGTGTGTCAGATTCTGGAGAATCTAAATCCCTCTTATGGTCTGCATATGATGTACATAAACACAGCCTCACATATACTTCTCAATATTTAAAGATGGATGGGGCCACTGAAATGGCTCAACAATTAACAGCATTGTCTCCTCTTCCAGAGAACCTGTGATCAACTATCAGACACTATTGTGGCCCATCTCCAGTTCCAGAAGATCAGACAGACAGACAGACAGACAGACAGACAGACAGACAGAGATAAGGATGGCAGGCCTGCCTGGTCTTTCTTTTTTTCTTATCATTTTTAAAAAAATGTTTATTTATTTATTTATTTATTTATTTATTTATTTATGTATGTATGTATTTATTAGATATAAGTACACTGTAGCTGTCTTCAGACACTCCAGAAGAGGGTGAAGGATTCTGGAGAATCTAAATCCCTCTTATGGTCTGCATATGATGTACATAAACACAGCCTCACATATACTTCTAAAAATTTAAAGATGTGTGGGGCCACTGAAAGGGCTCAACAATTAACAGCATTGTCTCCTCTTCCAGAGAACCTGGGATAAACTACCAGCAACTATATGGTGGCCCATCTCCAGTTCCAGGGGATCAGACAGACAGACAGAGATAAGGATGGCAGGCCTGCCTGGTCTTTCTCTCTTTCTTATCTTTGTAAAAAAATGTTTATTTATTTATTTATTTATTTACGTATGTATTTATTAGATATAAGTACACTGTAGCTGTCTTCAGACACTCCAGAAGAGGGTGTCAGATTCTGGAGAATATAAATCCCTCTTATGGTCTGCATATGTTGGACATAAACACAGATTCACATACACTTCTAAAAATTTCAAGATGGGTGGGGCCACTCAAAGGGCTCAACAATTAACAGCATTGTCTCTTCTTCCAGAGAACCTGGGATCAACTACCAGCAACTATATGGTGGCCCATCTCCAGTTCCAGGGGATCAGACAGACAGACAGACAGACAGATATAAGTAGGGCAGGCCTGCCTGGTCTTTCTTTCTTTCTTATCCTTTTCAAATAATGTTTATTTATTTATATATATATTTATTTATTTATGTATTTATTAGATATAAGTACACTGTAGTTGTCTTCAGACACTCCAGAAGAGGGTGTCAGATTCTGCAGAATCTAAATCCCTCTTATGGTCTGCATATGATGTACATAAACACAGCCTAACATATACTTCTAAAAATTTAAAGATAGGTGGAGCCACTGAAAGGGCTCAACAATTAACAGCATTGTCTCCTCTTCCAGAGAACCTGGGATCAACTAACAGCAACTATATGGTGGCCCATCTCCAGTTCCAAGGGATCAGACAGACAGACAGACAGATTGACAGAGTTAAGGATGGCAGGCCTGCCTGGTCTTTCTTTCTTTCATATCCTTTTAAAAAAATGTTTATTTATTTATATGTTTATTAGATATAAGTACACTGTAGCCATCTTCAGACACTCCAGAAGAAGGTGTCAGATTCTGAAGAATCTAAATCCCTCTTACGGTCTGCATATGATGTACATAAACACAGCCTCACATTTACTTCTTAAAATTTAAAGGTGGGGGGGGCCACTGAAAGGGCTCAGCAATTAACAATATTGTCTCCTCTTCCAGAGAACCTGGGATCAACTAGCTGCAACTATATGGTGGCCCATCTCCACTCCCAGGGGATCAGATAGACAGACAGACAGACAAGGATAAGGATGGCAGGCCTGCCTGGTCTTTCTTTCTTTCTTATCCTTTTTAAAAAATGTTTATTTATTTATGTATTTATTAGATATAAGAACACTGTAGCTGTCTTCAGACACTCCAGAAGAGGGTTTCAGATTCTGGAGAATCTAAATCCCTCTTATGGTCTGCATATGATGTACATAAACACAGCCTCACATATAGTACTAAAAATTTAAAGACGGGTGGGGCCACTGAAAGCGCTCAACAATTAACAGCATTGTCATCTCTTCCAGAGAACCTGGGATCAACTACCAGCACCTATATGGTGGCCCATCTCCAGTTCCAGGGGATCAGAACGACAGACAGACAGACAGACAGAGAAAAGATTGGCAGGCTGCCTGGTCTTTCTTTCTTTCTTATCTGGTTTAAATAATGTTTATTTATTTATTTATTCATTTATTTATTTATTTATTAGATATAAGTACACTGTTGCTGTCTTCAGACACTCCAGAAGAGGGTGTCAGATGCTGGAGAATCTAAATCCCTCTTATGGTCTGCATATGATGTACATAAAAACAGCCTCACATATACTTCTAAATATTTAAAGAAGTGTGGGGCCACTGAAAGGGCTCAACAATTAACAGCATTGTCTCCTCTTCCAGAGAACCTTGGATCAACTACCAGCAACTATATGGTGGCCCATCTCCAGTTCCAGGGGATCAGACAGACAGACAGACAGACAGAGATAAGGATGGCAGGCCTGCCTGGTCTTACTTTCTTTCTTATCCTTTTTAAAAAATGTTTATTTATTTATTTCTTTATTTATTTATGTATTTATTATATATAAGTACACTGTAGCTGTCTTCAGACACTCCAGTAGAGGGTGTCAGATTCTGGAGAATCTAAATCCTCTTATAATCTGAATATGATGTACATAAACACAGCCTCACATATACTTCTAAATATTTAAAGAAGTGTGGGGCCACTGAAAGGGCTCAACAATTAACAGCATTGTCTCCTCTTCCAGAGAACCTGGGATAAACTACCAGCAACACTATGGTGGCCCATCTCCAGTTCCAGGGGATCAGACAGACAGACAGACAGACAGAGATAAGGGCGGCAGGCCTGCCTGGTCTTTCTTAATTTCTTATCCTTTTTAAAAAATGTTTATTTATTTATTTATTTATTTATTTATTCATTTGTTTATTTATTTATGTATTTATTAGATATAAGTACACTGTAGCTGTCTTCAGACACTCCAGAAGAGGGTGTCAGATTCTAGAGAATCTAAATCCCTCTTATGGTGTGCATATGATGTACATAAACACAGCCTCACATTTTCTTCTAAAAATTTAAAGATGGGTGGGGCCCCAGAAATGGCTCAACAATTAACAGCATTGCCTCTTCTTCCAGAGAACCTTGGATAAACTACCAGCAATTATATGGTGGCCCATCACCAGTTCCAGGGTATCAGACAGTCAGACAGAGAGACAGAGATAAGGAACGGAGGCCTGCCTGGTCTTTCTTTCTTTCTTATACTTTTAAAAAATGTTTATTTATTTATTTATTTATTTATTTATTTATTTATTTATTAGATATAAGTACACTGTAGCTGACTTCAGACACTCTAGAAGAGGGTGTCATCTTCTGGAGAATCTAAATCCCTCTTATGGTCTGCATATGATGTACATAAACACAGCCTCACATATACTTCTAAAAATTTAAAGATGGGTGGGCCCACTGAAAGGGCTCAACAATTAACAGCATTGTCTCCTCTTCCAGAGAACGTGGGATCAACTACCAGCAACTATATGGTGGCCCATCTCAAGTTGCAGGGGATCAGACAGACAGACAGACAGACAGAGATAAGGATGGCAGTCCTGCCTGATTTTTCTTTCTTTCTTATCCTTTTTAAAAATGTTTATTTATTTATTTATTCATTTATTCATTTATTTATTTATGTATTTATTAGATATATGTACACTGTAGCTGTCTTCAGACTCTCCAGAAGAGGGTGTCAGATTCTGGAGAATCTATATACCTCTTATGGTCTGCATATGATGTACATGAACACAGCCTCACATATACTTCAAAAAATTTAAAGATGGGTGGGGCCACTGAAAGGGCTCAACAATTAACAGCATTGTCTCCTCTTCCAGAGGACCTAGAATCAACTACCAGCAGCTATATTGTGGCCCATCTCCAGTTCCAGGGGATCTGACAGACATACATACAGACAGACAGACATGGATTGCAGGACTGCCTGGTTTTTCTTTCTTTCTTATACATTTTAAAAATTTTTATTTATTTATATATGTATTTATTAGATATAAGTACACTGTAGCTGTCTTCAGACACTTCAGAAGAGGGTGTCATATTCTGGAGAATCTAAATCCCTCTTATGTTCTGCATATGATGTACATAAACACAGCCTCACATATACTTCTAAAAATTTAAAGATGTGTGGGGCCACTGAAACGGCTCAACAATTAACAGCATTGTCTCCTCTACCAGAGAACCTGGGATCAAATACCAGCAACTATATGGTGGCCCATCTCCAGTTCCAGGGGATCAGGCAGACAAAGAGACAGACAGACAAGGGTGGCAGGCCTCCCTGGTTTTTCTTTCTTTCTTATCGTTTTTAAAAAATGTTTATTTATTTATTTATTCATGTATTTATTAGATATAAGTACACTGTAGCTGTCTTCAGACACTCCAGAAGAGGGTGTCAGATTCTGGAGAATATAAATCCCTCTTATGGTCTGCATATGATGGACATAAACACAGCCTCATATTTTCTTCTAAAAATTTAAAGATGGGTGGGGCCCCAGAAATGGCTCAACAATTAACAGCATTGCCTCTTCTTCCAGAGAACCTTGGATAAACTACCAGCAACTATATGGTGGCCCATCTCCAGTTCCAGGGTATCAGACAGTCAGACAGAGAGACAGAGATAAGGATGGAGGCCTGCCTGGTCTTTCTTTCTTTCTTATACTTTTAAAAAAATGTTTATTTATTTATTTATTTATTTATTTATTTATTTATTTATTTATTTATTTACTTATTTATTTATATATGTATTTATTAGATATAAGTACACTGTAGCTGTCTTCAGACACTCTAGAAGAGGGTGTCATCTTCTGGAGAATCTAAATCCCTCTTATGGTCTGCATATGATGTACATAAACACAGCCTCACATATACTTCTAAATATTTAAAGATGGGTGGGCCCACTGAAAGGGCTCAACAATTAACACCATTGTCTCCTTTTCCAGAGAACGTGGGATCAACTACCAGCAACTATATGGTGGCCCATTTCAAGTTGCAGGGGATCAGGCAGACAAAGAGACAGACAGTCAAGGGTGGCAGGCCTCCCTGGTTTTTCTTTCTTTCTTATCCTTTTTAAAAAATGTTTATTTATTTACTTATGTATTTATTAGATATAAGTACACTGTAGCTGTCTTCAGACACTCCAGAACAGGGTGTCAGATTCTGGAGAATATAAATCCCTCTTATGGTCTGCATATGATGGACATAAACACAGATTCACATACACTTCTAAAAATTTAAAGATGGGTGGGGCCACTGAAAGGGATCAACAATTAACAGCATTGTCTCTTCTTCCAGATAACCTGGGATCAACTACCAGCAACTATATGGTGGCCCATCTCAAGTTCCAGGGGATCAGACAGACAGACAGACAGACAGAGATAAGGATGGCAGGCCTGCCTGGTCTTACTTTCTTTCTTATCCTTTTTAAAAAATGTTTATTTATTTATTTCTTTATTTATTTATGTATTTATTATATATAAGTACACTGTAGCTGTCTTCAGACACTCCAGTAGAGGGTGTCAGATTCTGGAGAATCTAAATCCTCTTATAATCTGAATATAATGTACATAAACACAGCCTCACATATACTTCTAAATATTTAAAGAAGTGTGGGGCCACTGAAAGGGCTCAACAATTAACAGCATTGTCTCCTCTTCCAGAGAACCTTGGATCAACTACCAGCAACTATATGGTGGCCCATCTCTAGTTCCCGGGGATCAGATAGAGAGACAGACAGACAGACAGAGATATGGATGGCAGGCCTGCCTGGTCTTTCTTTCTTTCTTATCCTTTTTAAAAAATGTTTATTTATTTATGTATTTATTAGATATAAGAACACTGTACCTGTCTTCAGACACTCCAGAAGAGGGTGTCATATTCTGGAGAATCTAAATCCCTCTTATGGTCTGCATATGATGTACATAAACACAGCCTCACATATAGTACTAAAAATTTAACGATGGGTGGTGCCACTGAAAGTGCTCAACAATTAACAGCATTGTCTCCTCTTCCAGAGAACCTGGGAGCAACTACCAGCACCTATATGGTGGCCCATCTCCAGTTCCAGGGGATCAGAACGACAGACAGACAGACAGACAGAGATAAGGATGGCAGGCCTGCCTGGTCTTTCTTTCTTTCTTATCTGGTTTAAATAATGTTTATTTATTTATTTATTTATTTATTTATTTATTTATTTATTTATTTATGTATTTATTAGATATAAGTACACTGTAGCTGTCTTCAGACACTCCAGAAGAGGGTGTCAGATTCTGATGAATCTAAATCCCTCTTCTGGTCTGCATATGATGTACATAAACACAGCCTCACATACACTTCTAAAAATTTAAAGATGGGTAGGGCCACTGATAGGGCTCAACAATTATCACTATTGTCTCCTCTTCCAGAGAACCTGGGATCAACTACCAGAAACTATATGGTAGCCCATCTCCAGTTCCAGGGGATCAGACAGACAGACAGATAGACAGAGATAAGGATGGCAGGCCTGCCTGGTCTTACATTCTTTCTTATCCTTTTAAAAAAATGTTTATTTATTTATTTATTTATTTATTTATTTATTTATTTATTTATGTATTTATTATATATAAGTACACTGTAGCTGTCTTCAGACACTCCAGTAGAGGGTGTCAGATTCTGGAGAATCTAAATCCTCTTATAATCTGAATATGATGTACATAAACACAGCCTCACATATACTTCTAAATATTTAAAGAAGTGTGGGGCCACAGAAAGGGCTCAACAATTAACAGCATTTTCTCCTCTTCCAGATAACCTTGGATCAACTACCAGCAACACTATGGTGGCCCATCTCCAGTTCCAGGGGATCAGACAGACAGACAGACAGACAGAGATAAGGGCGGCAGGCCTGCCTGGTTTTTCTTACTTTCTTATCCTTTTTAAAAAATGTTTATTTATTTATTTATTTATTCATTTATTTATTTATGTATTTATTAGATATAAGTACACTGTAGCTGTCTTCAGACACTACAGAAGAGGGTGTCAGATTCTAGAGAATCTAAATCCCTCTTACGGTCTGCATATGATGTACATAAACACAGCCTCACATTTTCTTCTAAAAATTTAAAGATGGGTGGGGCCCCAGAAATGGCTCGACAATTAACAGCATTGCCTCCTCTTCCAGAGAACCTTGGATAAACTACCAGCAACTATATGGTGGCCCATCTCCAGTTCCAGGGTATCAGACAGAGAGACAGAGAGACAGAGGTAAGGATGGAGGCCTGCCTGGTCTTTCTTTCTTTCTTATACTTTTAAAAAAATGTTTATTTATTTATTTATTTATTTATTTATGTATTTATTAGATATAAGTACACTGTAGCTGACTTCAGACACTCTAGAAGAGGGTGTCATCTTCTGGAGAATCTAAATCCCTCTTATGGTCTGCATATGATGTACATAAACACAGCCTCACATATACTTCTAAAAATTTAAAGATGGGTGGGCCCACTGAAAGGGCTCAACAATTAACACCATTGTCTCCTCTTCCAGAGAACGTGGGATCAACTACCAGCAACTATATGGTGGCCCATCTCAAGTTGCAGGGGATCAGAAAGACAGACAGACAGAGAGCGATAAGGATGGCAGGCCTGCCTGATTTTTCTTTCTTTCTTATCCTTTTTAAAAATGTTTATTTATTTATTTATTCATTTATTTATTTATTTATTTATTTATTTATTTATTTATTTATTTATTTATTAGATATAAGTACACTGTAGCTGTCTTCAGACTCTCCAGAAGAAGGTTTCAGATTCTGGAGAATCTATATCCCTCTTATGGTCTGCATATGATGTACATAAACACAGCCTCACATATACTTCTAAAAATTTAAAGATGGGTGGGGCCACTGAAAGGGCTCAACAATTAACAGCATTGTCTCCTCTTCCAGAGGACCTGGGATCAACTACCAGCAACTATATTGTGGCCCATCTCCAGTTCCAGGGGATCTGACAGACATACATACAGACAGACAGACAAGGATTGCAGGACTGCCTGGTTTTTCTTTCTTTCTTATACATTTTAAAAATTTTTATTTATTTATATATGTATTTATTAGATATAAGTACACTGTAGTTGTCTTCAGACACTCCAGAAGAGGGTGTCATATTCTGGAGAATCTAAATCCCTCTTATGGTCTGCATATGATGTACATAAACACAGCCTCACATATACTTCTAAAAATTTAAAGGTGTGTGGGGCCACTGAAACGGCTCAACAATTAACAGCATTGTCTCCTCTACCAGAGAACCTGGGATCAAATACCAGCAACTATATGGTGGCCCATCTCCAGTTCTAGGGGATCAGACAGACAGACAGACAGACAGATAAGGATTGCAGGCCTGCCTGGTTTTACTTTCTTTCTTATCCTTTTTAAAAAATGTTTATTTATTTATTTATGTATTTATTATATATAAGTACACTGTAGCTGTCTTCAGACACTCCACAAGAGGGTGACAGATTCTGGAGAATCTAAATCCCTCTTATGGTCTGCATATGATGTACATAAACACAGCCTCACATATACTTCTAAAAATTTAAAGATGTGTGGGGTCACTGAAAGGGCTCAACAATTAACAGCATTGTCTCCTCTAACAGAGAACCTGGGATCAACTAACAGCAACTATATGGTGGCCCATCTCCAGTTCCAGGGGATCAGGCAGACAAAGAGACAGACAGACAAGGGTGGCAGGCCTCCCTGGTTTTTCTTTCTTTCTTATCCTATTAAAATAATGTTTATTTATTTATTTTTGTATTTATTAGATATAAGTACACTGTAGCTGTCTTCAGACACTCCAGAAGAGGGTGTCAGATTCTGGAGAATATAAATCCACATTATGGTCTGCATATGATGGACATAAACACAGCCTAACATATACATCTAAAAATTTAAAGATGGGTGGGGCCACTGAAAGGGCTCAACAATTAACAGCATTGTCTCTTCTTCCAGAGAACCTGGGATCAACTACCAGCAACTATATAGTGGCCCATCTCCAGTTCCAGGGGATCAGACAGACAGACAGACAGACAAGGATAAGGATGGCAGGCCTGCCTGGTCTTTCTTTCTTATTCTTTTTAAAAAATGTTTATTTATTTATGTATTTATTAGATATAAGTACAATGTAGCTGTCTTCAGACACTCCAGAAGAGGGTGTCAGATTCTGGAGAATCTAAATCCCTCTTATGGTCTGCATATGATGTACATAAACACAGCCTCACATATACTTCTAAAAATTTAAAGGTGTGTGGGGCCACTGAAACGGCTCAACAATTAACAGCATTGTCTCCTCTACCAGAGAACCTGGGATCAAATACCAGCAACTATATGGTGGCCCATCTCCAGTTCTAGGGGATCAGACAGACAGACAGACAGACAGATAAGGATTGCAGGCCTGCCTGGTTTTACTTTCTTTCTTATCCTTTTTAAAAAATGTTTATTTATTTATTTATGTATTTATTATATATAAGTACACTGTAGCTGTCTTCAGACACTCCACAAGAGGGTGACAGATTCTGGAGAATCTAAATCCCTCTTATGGTCTGCATATGATGTACATAAACACAGCCTCACATATACTTCTAAAAATTTAAAGATGTGTGGGGTCACTGAAAGGGCTCAACAATTAACAGCATTGTCTCCTCTAACAGAGAACCTGGGATCAACTAACAGCAACTATATGGTGGCCCATCTCCAGTTCCAGGGGATCAGGCAGACAAAGAGACAGACAGACAAGGGTGGCAGGCCTCCCTGGTTTTTCTTTCTTTCTTATCCTATTAAAATAATGTTTATTTATTTATTTTTGTATTTATTAGATATAAGTATACTGTAGCTGTCTTCAGACACTCCAGAAGAGGGTGTCAGATTCTGGAGAATATAAATCCACATTATGGTCTGCATATGATGGACATAAACACAGCCTAACATATACATCTAAAAATTTAAAGATGGGTGGGGCCACTGAAAGGGCTCAACAATTAACAGCATTGTCTCTTCTTCCAGAGAACCTGGGATCAACTACCAGCAACTATATAGTGGCCCATCTCCAGTTCCAGGGGATCAGACAGACAGACAGACAGACAAGGATAAGGATGGCAGGCCTGCCTGGTCTTTCTTTCTTATTCTTTTTAAAAAATGTTTATTTATTTATGTATTTATTAGATATAAGTACAATGTAGCTGTCTTCAGACACTCCAGAAGAGGGTGTCAGATTCTGGAGAATATAAATCCACATTATGGTCTGCATATGATGTACATAAACACAGCCTCACATATACATCTAAAAATTTAAAGATAGGTGGAGCCACTGAAAGGGCTCAACAATTAACAGCATTGTCTCCTCTTCCAGAGTACCTGGGATCAACTACCAGCAACTATATTGTGGCCCATCTCCAGTTCCAGGGGATCAGACAGACATACATACAGACAGACAGACAAGGATTGCAGGCCTGCTTGGTTTTTCTTTCTTTCTTATACATTTTAAAAATGTTTATTTATTTATTTATTTATTTATTTATTTATTTATTTATGTATTTATTAGATATAAGTACACTGTAGCTGTCTTCAGACACTTCAGAAGAGGGTGTCATATTCTGGAAATCTAAATCCCTCTTATTGTCTGCATATGATGTACATAAACACAGCCTCACATATACTTCTAAAAATTTAAAGATGTGTGGGGCTACTGAAACGGCTCAACAATTAACAGCATTGTCTCCTCTACCAGAATCTGGGATCAACTAGCAGCAACTATATTGTGGCCCATCTCCAGTTCCAGGGGATCAGACAAACAGACAGACAGACAGACAGAGATAAGGAGGGCAGGCCTGCCTGGTCCGTCTTTCTTTCTTATCCTTTTAAAAAATGTTTATTTATTTATTTATTTATTTATTTATTTATTTATTCATTTATTGATTTATTAGATATAAGTACACTGTAGTTGTCTTCAGACACTCCAGAGGAGGGTGTCAGATTCTCGAGAATCTAAATCCCTCTTATGGTCTGCATATGATGTACATAAACATAGCCTCACATATACATCTAAAAATTTAAAGATATGTGGAGCCACTGAAAGGGCTCAACAATTAACAGCATTGTCTTCTCTTCCAGAGAACCTGGGATGAACTACCTGCAACTATATGGTTGCCAATCTCCACTCCCAGGGGATCAGAGAGACAGACAGACAGACAAGGATAAGGATGGCAGTCCTGCCTGGTCTTTCTTTCTTATCCTTTTTAAAAAATGTTTATTTATTTATGTATTTATTATATATAAGTACACTGTAGCTGTCTTCAGACGCTCCAGAAGAGGGTGTCATATTCTGGAGAATCTAAATCCCTCTTATGGTCTGCATATGATGTACATAAACACAGCCTCACATATACTACTAAAATTTTAACGATGGGTGGGGCCACTGAAAGCGCTCAACAATTAACAGCATTGTGTCCTCTTCCCGAGAACCTGGGATCAACTACCAGCACCTATATGGTGGCTCATCTCCAGTTCCAGGGGATCAGAACGACAGACAGACAGACAGACAGACAGACAGAGATAAGAATGGCAGGCCTGCCTGGTCTTTCTTTCTTTCTTATCTGGTTTAAATAATGTTTATTTCTTTATTTACTTATTTATTTATGTATTTATTAGATATAAGTACACTGTAGTTGTCTTCAGAAACTCCAGAAGAAGGTGTCAGATTCTGATGAATCTAAATCCCTCTTCTGGTCTGCATATGATGTACATAAACACAGCCTCACATACACTTCTAAAAATTTAAAGATGGGTAGGGCCACTGATAGGGTTCAACAATTAACAGCATTGTCTCCTCTTCCAGAGAACCTGGGATCAACTACCAGCAACTATATGGTAGCCCATCTCCACTTCCAGGGGATCAGACAGACAGACAGACAGACAGACAGACAGAGATAAGGATGGCAGGCCTGCCTGGTCTTACTTTCTTTCTTATCCTTTTTAAAAAAATGTTTATTTATTTATTTATTTATTTATTTATTTATTTATTTATTTATGTATTTATCATATATAAATACACTGTAGCTGTCTTCAGACACTCCAGTAGAGGGTGTCAGATTCTGGAGAATCTAAATCCTCTTATAATCTGATTATGATGTACATAAAAAGTCCTCACATATACTTCTAAATATTTAAAGAAGTGTGTGGCCACTGAAAGGGCTCAACAATTAACAGCATTGTCTCCTCTTCCAGAGAACCTTGGATCAACTACCAGCAACTATATGGTGGCCCATCTCCAGTTCCAGGGTATCAGACAGAGAGACAGAGAGACAGAGGTAAGGATGGAGGCCTGCCTGGTCTTTCTTTCTTTCTTATACTTTTAAAAAAATGTTTATTTATTTATTTATTTATTTATTTATTTATTTATTTATTTATTTATGTATTTATTAGATATAAGTACACTGTAGCTGACTTCAGACACTCTAGAAGAGGGTGTCATCTTCTGGAGAATCTAAATCCCTCTTATGGTCTGCATATGATGTACATAAACACAGCCTCACATATACTTCTAAAAATTTAAAGATGGGTGGGCCCACTGAAAGGGCTCAACAATTAACACCATTGTCTCCTCTTCCAGAGAACGTGGGATCAACTACCAGCAACTATATGGTGGCCCATCTCAAGTTGCAGGGGATCAGAAAGACAGACAGACAGAGAGCGATAAGGATGGCAGGCCTGCCTGATTTTTCTTTCTTTCTTATCCTTTTTAAAAATGTTTATTTATTTATTTATTCATTTATTTATTTATTTATTTATTTATTTATTTATTTATTTATTAGATATAAGTACACTGTAGCTGTCTTCAGACTCTCCAGAAGAAGGTTTCAGATTCTGGAGAATCTATATCCCTCTTATGGTCTGCATATGATGTACATAAACACAGCCTCACATATACTTCTAAAAATTTAAAGATGGGTGGGGCCACTGAAAGGGCTCAACAATTAACAGCATTGTCTCCTCTTCCAGAGGACCTGGGATCAACTACCAGCAACTATATTGTGGCCCATCTCCAGTTCCAGGGGATCTGACAGACATACATACAGACAGACAGACAAGGATTGCAGGACTGCCTGGTTTTTCTTTCTTTCTTATACATTTTAAAAATTTTTATTTATTTATATATGTATTTATTAGATATAAGTACACTGTAGTTGTCTTCAGACACTCCAGAAGAGGGTGTCATATTCTGGAGAATCTAAATCCCTCTTATGGTCTGCATATGATGTACATAAACACAGCCTCACATATACTTCTAAAAATTTAAAGGTGTGTGGGGCCACTGAAACGGCTCAACAATTAACAGCATTGTCTCCTCTACCAGAGAACCTGGGATCAAATACCAGCAACTATATGGTGGCCCATCTCCAGTTCTAGGGGATCAGACAGACAGACAGACAGACAGATAAGGATTGCAGGCCTGCCTGGTTTTACTTTCTTTCTTATCCTTTTTAAAAAATGTTTATTTATTTATTTATGTATTTATTATATATAAGTACACTGTAGCTGTCTTCAGACACTCCACAAGAGGGTGACAGATTCTGGAGAATCTAAATCCCTCTTATGGTCTGCATATGATGTACATAAACACAGCCTCACATATACTTCTAAAAATTTAAAGATGTGTGGGGTCACTGAAAGGGCTCAACAATTAACAGCATTGTCTCCTCTAACAGAGAACCTGGGATCAACTAACAGCAACTATATGGTGGCCCATCTCCAGTTCCAGGGGATCAGGCAGACAAAGAGACAGACAGACAAGGGTGGCAGGCCTCCCTGGTTTTTCTTTCTTTCTTATCCTATTAAAATAATGTTTATTTATTTATTTTTGTATTTATTAGATATAAGTACACTGTAGCTGTCTTCAGACACTCCAGAAGAGGGTGTCAGATTCTGGAGAATATAAATCCACATTATGGTCTGCATATGATGGACATAAACACAGCCTAACATATACATCTAAAAATTTAAAGATGGGTGGGGCCACTGAAAGGGCTCAACAATTAACAGCATTGTCTCTTCTTCCAGAGAACCTGGGATCAACTACCAGCAACTATATAGTGGCCCATCTCCAGTTCCAGGGGATCAGACAGACAGACAGACAGACAAGGATAAGGATGGCAGGCCTGCCTGGTCTTTCTTTCTTATTCTTTTTAAAAAATGTTTATTTATTTATGTATTTATTAGATATAAGTACAATGTAGCTGTCTTCAGACACTCCAGAAGAGGGTGTCAGATTCTGGAGAATCTAAATCCCTCTTATGGTCTGCATATGATGTACATAAACACAGCCTCACATATACTTCTAAAAATTTAAAGGTGTGTGGGGCCACTGAAACGGCTCAACAATTAACAGCATTGTCTCCTCTACCAGAGAACCTGGGATCAAATACCAGCAACTATATGGTGGCCCATCTCCAGTTCTAGGGGATCAGACAGACAGACAGACAGACAGATAAGGATTGCAGGCCTGCCTGGTTTTACTTTCTTTCTTATCCTTTTTAAAAAATGTTTATTTATTTATTTATGTATTTATTATATATAAGTACACTGTAGCTGTCTTCAGACACTCCACAAGAGGGTGACAGATTCTGGAGAATCTAAATCCCTCTTATGGTCTGCATATGATGTACATAAACACAGCCTCACATATACTTCTAAAAATTTAAAGATGTGTGGGGTCACTGAAAGGGCTCAACAATTAACAGCATTGTCTCCTCTAACAGAGAACCTGGGATCAACTAACAGCAACTATATGGTGGCCCATCTCCAGTTCCAGGGGATCAGGCAGACAAAGAGACAGACAGACAAGGGTGGCAGGCCTCCCTGGTTTTTCTTTCTTTCTTATCCTATTAAAATAATGTTTATTTATTTATTTTTGTATTTATTAGATATAAGTACACTGTAGCTGTCTTCAGACACTCCAGAAGAGGGTGTCAGATTCTGGAGAATATAAATCCACATTATGGTCTGCATATGATGGACATAAACACAGCCTAACATATACATCTAAAAATTTAAAGATGGGTGGGGCCACTGAAAGGGCTCAACAATTAACAGCATTGTCTCTTCTTCCAGAGAACCTGGGATCAACTACCAGCAACTATATAGTGGCCCATCTCCAGTTCCAGGGGATCAGACAGACAGACAGACAGACAAGGATAAGGATGGCAGGCCTGCCTGGTCTTTCTTTCTTATTCTTTTTAAAAAATGTTTATTTATTTATGTATTTATTAGATATAAGTACAATGTAGCTGTCTTCAGACACTCCAGAAGAGGGTGTCAGATTCTGGAGAATATAAATCCACATTATGGTCTGCATATGATGTACATAAACACAGCATCACATATACATCTAAAAATTTAAAGATAGGTGGAGCCACTGAAAGGGCTCAACAATTAACAGCATTGTCTCCTCTTCCAGAGTACCTGGGATCAACTACCAGCAACTATATTGTGGCCCATCTCCAGTTCCAGGGGATCAGACAGACATACATACAGACAGACAGACAAGGATTGCAGGCCTGCTTGGTTTTTCTTTCTTTCTTATACATTTTAAAAATGTTTATTTATTTATTTATTTATTTATTTATTTATTTATTTATGTATTTATTAGATATAAGTACACTGTAGCTGTCTTCAGACACTTCAGAAGAGGGTGTCATATTCTGGAAATCTAAATCCCTCTTATTGTCTGCATATGATGTACATAAACACAGCCTCACATATACTTCTAAAAATTTAAAGATGTGTGGGGCTACTGAAACGGCTCAACAATTAACAGCATTGTCTCCTCTACCAGAATCTGGGATCAACTAGCAGCAACTATATTGTGGCCCATCTCCAGTTCCAGGGGATCAGACAAACAGACAGACAGACAGACAGAGATAAGGAGGGCAGGCCTGCCTGGTCCGTCATTCTTTCTTATCCTTTTAAAAAATGTTTATTTATTTATTTATTTATTTATTTATTTATTTATTTATTCATTTATTGATTTATTAGATATAAGTACACTGTAGTTGTCTTCAGACACTCCAGAGGAGGGTGTCAGATTCTCGAGAATCTAAATCCCTCTTATGGTCTGCATATGATGTACATAAACATAGCCTCACATATACATCTAAAAATTTAAAGATATGTGGAGCCACTGAAAGGGCTCAACAATTAACAGCATTGTCTTCTCTTCCAGAGAACCTGGGATGAACTACCTGCAACTATATGGTTGCCAATCTCCACTCCCAGGGGATCAGAGAGACAGACAGACAGACAAGGATAAGGATGGCAGTCCTGCCTGGTCTTTCTTTCTTATCCTTTTTAAAAAATGTTTATTTATTTATGTATTTATTATATATAAGTACACTGAAGCTGTCTTCAGACGCTCCAGAAGAGGGTGTCATATTCTGGAGAATCTAAATCCCTCTTATGGTCTGCATATGATGTACATAAACACAGCCTCACATATACTACTAAAATTTTAACGATGGGTGGGGCCACTGAAAGCGCTCAACAATTAACAGCATTGTGTCCTCTTCCCGAGAACCTGGGATCAACTACCAGCACCTATATGGTGGCTCATCTCCAGTTCCAGGGGATCAGAACGACAGACAGACAGACAGACAGACAGACAGAGATAAGAATGGCAGGCCTGCCTGGTCTTTCTTTCTTTCTTATCTGGTTTAAATAATGTTTATTTCTTTATTTACTTATTTATTTATGTATTTATTAGATATAAGTACACTGTAGTTGTCTTCAGAAACTCCAGAAGAAGGTGTCAGATTCTGATGAATCTAAATCCCTCTTCTGGTCTGCATATGATGTACATAAACACAGCCTCACATACACTTCTAAAAATTTAAAGATGGGTAGGGCCACTGATAGGGTTCAACAATTAACAGCATTGTCTCCTCTTCCAGAGAACCTGGGATCAACTACCAGCAACTATATGGTAGCCCATCTCCACTTCCAGGGGATCAGACAGACAGACAGACAGACAGACAGACAGAGATAAGGATGGCAGGCCTGCCTGGTCTTACTTTCTTTCTTATCCTTTTTAAAAAAATGTTTATTTATTTATTTATTTATTTATTTATTTATTTATTTATTTATGTATTTATCATATATAAATACACTGTAGCTGTCTTCAGACACTCCAGTAGAGGGTGTCAGATTCTGGAGAATCTAAATCCTCTTATAATCTGAATATGATGTACATAAAAAGTCCTCACATATACTTCTAAATATTTAAAGAAGTGTGTGGCCACTGAAAGGGCTCAACAATTAACAGCATTGTCTCCTCTTCCAGAGAACCTTGGATCAACTACCAGCAACTATATGGTGGCCCATCTCCAGTTCCCGGGGATCAGATAGACAGACAGACAGACAGACAGAGATATGGATGTCAGGCCTGCCTGTTCTTTCTTTCTTTCTTATCCTTTTTAAAAAATGTTTAATTAATTATTTATTTATTTATCTATTTATTTATTAGATATAAGTACACTGTAGCTGTCTTCAGACACTCCAGAAGAGGGTGTCAGATTCTGGAGAATCTATATCCCTCTTATGGTCTGCATATGATGTACAAAAACACAGACTCACATTTTCTTCTAAAAATTTAAAGATGGGTGGGGCCCCAAAAATGGCTCAACAATTAACAGCATTGCTTCCTCTTCCAGAGAACCTTGGATAAACTACCAGCAACTATATGGTGGCTCATCTCCAGTTCCAGGGTATCAGACAGTCAGACAGAGAGACAGAGATAAGGATGGAGGCCTGCCTGGACTTTCTTTCTTTCTTATACTTTTAAAAAAATGTTTATTTATTTATTTATTTATTTATTTATTTATTTATTTATTTATTTATTTATTAGATATAAGTACACTATAGCTGTCTTCAGACACTCTAGAAGAGGGTGTTATCTTCTGGAGAATCTAAATCCCTCTTATGGTCTGTATATGATGTACATAAACACAGGCTTACATATACTTCTAAAAATTTAAAGCTGGGTGGGCCCACTGAAAAGGCACAAAAATTAACACCATTGTCTCCTCTTCCAGAGAATATGGGATCAACTACCAGCAACTATATGGTGGCCCATCTCAAGTTGCAGGGGATCAGACAGACAGACAGACAGACAAAGATAAGGATGTCAGTTCTGCCTGATTTTTCTTTGTTTCTTATCCTTTTTAAAAATGTTTATTTATTTATTTATTTATTTATTCATTTATTCATTTATTCATTCATTTATTTATTTATTTATTTATTTATTTATTTATTTATTATATATAAGTACACTGTAGCTGTCTTCAGACTCTCCAGAAGAGGGTGTCAGATTCTGGAGAATCTATATCCCTCTTATGGTCTGCATATGATGTACATAAACACAGCCTCACATATACTTCTAAAAATTTAAAGATGGGTGGGGCCACTGAAAGGGCTCAACAATTAACAGCATTGTCTCCTCTTCCAGAGGACCTGGGATCAACTACCAGCAACTATATTGTGGCCCATCTCCAGTTCCAGGGGATCTGACAGTCATACATACAGACAGACAGACAATGATTGCACTACTGCCTGGTTTTTCTTTCATTCTTATACATTTTAAAAATGTTTATTTATTTATATATGTATTTATTAGATATAAGTACACTGTCGCTGTCTTCAGATACTTCAGAAGAGGGCATCATATTCTAGAGAATCTAAATCCCTCTTATGGTCTGCATATGATGTACATGAACACAGCCTCACATATACTTCTAAAAATTTAAAGATGTGTGGGGCCACTGAAACGGCTCAACAATTAACAGCATTGTCTCCTCTACCAGAGAACCTGGGATCAACTAGCAGCAACTATATGGTGGCCCACCTCCAGTTCCAGGGGATCAGACAGACAGACAGACAGACAAACAAGGATTGCAGGCCTGCGTGGTTTTACTTTCTTTCTCATCCTTTTTAAAAAATGTTTATTTATTTATTTATATATTTATATATTTATTTATTTATTTATTTATTTATTTATTTATTTATTTATTTATTTATTTATTAGATATAAGTACACTCTAGTTGTGTTCAGACACTCCAGATGAGGGTGTCAGATCCTAGAGAATCTAAATCCCTCTTATGGTCTGCATATGATGTACATAAACACAGCCTAACATATACTTCTAATAATTTAAAGATAGGTGGAGTCACTGAAAGGGCTCAACAATTAACAGCATTGTCTCCTCTTCCAGAGAACCTGGGATCAACTAACAGCAACTATATGGTGGCCCATCTCCAGTTCCAAGCGATCAGACAGACTGACAGACAGACAGACTGACAGAGATAAGGATGGAAGGCCTGCCTGGTCTTTCTTTCTTTCTTATCCTTTTTAAAAAATGTTTATTTATTTATTTATATGTTTATTAGATGTAAGTACACTGTAGCCATCTTCAGACACTCCAGAAGAAGTTGTCAGATTCTGGAAAATCTAAATCCCTCTTATGGTCTGTATATGATGTACATAAACACAGCCTCACATTTACTTCTTAAAATTTAAAGGTGGGGGGGGGAATTGAAAGGGCTCATCAATTAACAGAATTGTCTCCTCTTCCAGAGAACCTGGGATCAACTATCAGCACCTATATGGTGGCCCATCTCCAGTTCCAGGGGATCAGAACGACAGACAGACAGACAGACAGACAGAGATAAGGATGGCAGGCCTGCCTGGTCTTTCTTTCTTTCTTATCCAGTTTAAATAATGTTTATTTATTTATTTATTTATTTATTTATTTATGTATTTATGTATTTATTAGATATAAGTACACTGTAGCTGTCTTCAGACACTCCAGAAGAGGGTGTCAGATACTGACGAATCTAAATCCCTCTTCTGGTCTGCATATGATGTACATAAACACAGCCTCAGATACAGTTCTAAAAATTTAAAGATGGGTAGGGCCACAAATAGGGGTCAACAATTAACAGCATTGTCTCCTCTTCCAGAGAACCTGGTATCAACTACCAGCAACTATATGGTAGCCCATCTCCAGTTCCAGGGTTTCAGACAGACACACAGACAGACAGACAGAGATAAGGATGGCAGGCCTGCCTGGTCTTACTTTCTTTCTTATCCTTTTTAAAAAATGTTTATTTATTTATTTATTTATGTATTTATTATATATAAGTACACTGTAGCTGTCTTCAGACATTCCAGTAGAGGGTGTCAGATTCTGGAGAATCTAAATCCTCTTATAATCTGAATATGATGTACATAAACACAGCCTCACATATACTTCTAAATATTTAAAGAAGTGTGGGGCCACTGAAAGGGCTCAACAATTAACAGCATTTTCTCCTCTTCCAGATAACTTTGGATCAACTACCAGCAACTATATGGTGGCCCATCTCCAGTTCCAGGGGATCAGACAGACAGACAGACAGACAGAGATAAGGATGGCAGGCCTGCCTGGTCTTACTTTCTTTCTTATTTTTTTAAAAAAATGATTATTTATTTATTTATTTATTTATTTATTTATTTATTTATGTATTTATTATATATAAGTACACTGTAGCTGTCTTCAGACACTCCAGTAGAGGGTGTCAGTTTCTGGAGAATCTAAATCCTCTTATAATCTGAATATGATGTACATAAAAAGGCCTCACATATACTTCTAAATATTTAAAGAAGTGTGGGGCCACTGAAAGGGCTCAACAATTAACAGCATTGTCTCCTCTTCCAGAGAACCTTGGATCAACTACCAGCAACTATATGGTGGCCAATCTCCAGTTCCCGGGGATCAGATAGACAGACAGACAGACAGACAGACAGAGATATGGATGGCAGGCCTGCCTGGTCTTTCTTTCTTTCTTATCCTTTTTAAAAAATGTTTATTTATTTATTTATTTATTTATTCATCTATTTATTTATTAGATATAAGTACACTGTAGCTGTTCAGACACTCCAGAAGAGGGTGTCAGATTCTGGAGAATCTAAATCCCTCTTATGGTTTGCATATGATGTACATAAACACAGCCCCACATATACTTCTAAAAATTTAAAGAAGGGTGGGGCCACTCTAAAAGCTCAACAATTAACAGCATTGTCTCCTCTACCAGAGAACCTGGGATCAACTACCAGCAACTATATGGTGGCCCATCTCCAGTTCCAGGGGATCAGGCAGACAAAGAGACAGACAGACAAGGGTGGCAGGCCTCCCTGGTTTTTCTTTCTTTCTTGTCTTTTAAAAAAATGTTTATTTATTTATTTATGTATTTATTAGATATAAGTACACTCTAGCTGTCTTCAGATTTTCCAGAAGACGGTGTCAGATTCTGGAGAATATAAATCCCTCTTATGGTCTGCATATGATGGACATAAACACAGATTCACATACACTTCTAAAAATTTAAGATGGGTGGGGCCACTGAAAGGGCTCAACATTTACCAGCATTGTCTCTTCTTCCAGAGAACCTGGGATCAGCTACCAGCAACTATATGGTGGCCCATCTCCATTTCCAGGGGATCAGACAGACAGACAGACAGACAGACAGAGATAAGGAGGGCAGGCCTGCCTGGTCTTTCTTTTTTTTTTATCCTTTTAAAATAATGTTTTTATTTATTTATTTATTTATTTATTTATTTATTTATTTATTTATTTATTAGATATAAGTACAATGTAGTTGTCTTCAACACTCCAGAAGAGGGTGTCAGATTCTGGAGTATCTAAATCCCTCTTATGGTCTGCATATGATGTACATAAACACAGCCTCACATTTACTTCTTAAAATTTAAAGGTGGGGGTGGCACTGAAAGGGCTCAGCAATTAACAGCATTGTCTCCTCTTCCAGAGAACCTGGGATCAACTACCTGCAACTATATGGTGTCCCATCTCCACTCCCAGGGGATCAGACAGACGGACAGACAGACAAGGATAAGGATGGCAGGCCTGCCTGGTCTTTCTTTCTTTCTTATCCTTTTTAAAAAATGATTATTTATTTATGTATTTATTAGATATAAATACACTGTAGCTGTCTTCAGACACTCCAGAAGAGGGTGTCAGATTCTGGAGAATCAAAATCCCTCTTATAGTCTGCATATGATGTACATAAACACAGACTAACATATACTAGTAAAAATTTAACGATGAGTGGGTCCGCTGAAAGGGCTCAACAATTAACAGCATTCTCTCCTCTTCCAGAGAACCTGGGATCAACTACCAGCACCTATATGGTGGCCCATCTCCAGTTCCAGGGGATCAGAACGACAGAGAGACAGACAGACAGACAGAGATAAGGATGGCAGGCCTCCTGGTCTTTCTTTCTTTCTTATCCGGTTTAAATAATGTTTATTTATTTATTTATTTATTTATTTATTTATTTATTTATTTATTTATTTATTAGATATAAGTACACTGTAGCTGTCTTCAGACACTCCAGAAGAGGGTGTCAGGTTCAGATGAATCTAAATCCCTCTTCTGGTCTGCATATGATGTACATAAACACAGCTTCAAGACACTTCTAAAAATTTAAAGATGGGTAGGGACACTGATAGGGCTCAACAATTAACATCATTGTCTCCTCTTCCAGAGAACCCGGGATCAACTACCAGGAACTATATGGTAGCCCATCTCCAGTTCCAGGGGATCAGACAGACACACAGACAGAAAGACAGACAGAGATAAGGATGGGAGGCCTGCCTGGTCTTACTTTCTTTCTTATCCTTTTTAAAAAATGTTTATTTATTTATTTATTTATTTATTTATTTATTTATTTATTATATATAAGTACACTGTAGCTGTCTTCAGACACTCCAGTAGAGGGTGTCAGATTCTGGAGAATCTAAACCCTCTTATAATCTGAATATGATGTACATAAACACAGCCTCATATATACTTCTAAATATTTAAAGCAGTGTGGGCCCACTGAAAGGGCTCAACAATTAACAGCATTGTCTCTTCTTCCAGAGAACCTGGGATCAGCTACCAGCAACTATATGGTGGCCCATCTCCATTTCCAGGGGATCAGACAGACAGACAGACAGACAGACAGAGATAAGGAGGGCAGGCCTGCCTGGTCTTTCTTTCTTTCTTATACTTTTAAAATAATGTTTTTATTTATTTATTTATTTATTTATTTATTTATTTATTTATTTATTTATTTATTAGATATAAGTACAATGTAGTTGTCTTCAACACTCCAGAAGAGGGTGTCAGATTCTGGAGTATCTAAATCCCTCTTATGGTCTGCATATGATGTACATAAACACAGCCTCACATTTACTTCTTAAAATTTAAAGGTGGGGGTGGCACTGAAAGGGCTCAGCAATTAACAGCATTGTCTCCTCTTCCAGAGAACCTGGGATCAACTACCTGCAACTATATGGTGTCCCATCTCCACTCCCAGGGGATCAGACAGACGGACAGACAGACAAGGATAAGGATGGCAGGCCTGCCTGGTCTTTCTTTCTTTCTTTCTTATCCTTTTTAAAAAATGATTATTTATTTATGTATTTATTAGATATAAATACACTGTAGCTGTCTTCAGACACTCCAGAAGAGGGTGTCAGATTCTGGAGAATCTAAATCCCTCTTATAGTCTGCATATGATGTACATAAACACAGACTAACATATACTAGTAAAAATTTAACGATGAGTGGGTCCGCTGAAAGGGCTCAACAATTAACAGCATTCTCTCCTCTTCCAGAGAACCTGGGATCAACTACCAGCACCTATATGGTGGCCCATCTCCAGTTCCAGGGGATCAGAACGACAGAGAGACAGACAGACAGACAGAGATAAGGATGGCAGGCCTCCTGGTCTTTCTTTCTTTCTTATCCGGTTTAAATAATGTTTATTTATTTATTTATTTATTTATTTATTTATTTATTAGATATAAGTACACTGTAGCTGTCTTCAGACACTCCAGAAGAGGGTGTCAGGTTCAGATGAATCTAAATCCCTCTTCTGGTCTGCATATGATGTACATAAACACAGCTTCAAGACACTTCTAAAAATTTAAAGATGGGTAGGGCCACTGATAGGGCTCAACAATTAACATCATTGTCTCCTCTTCCAGAGAACCCGGGATCAACTACCAGGAACTATATGGTAGCCCATCTCCAGTTCCAGGGGATCAGACAGACACACAGACAGAAAGACAGACAGAGATAAGGATGGGAGGCCTGCCTGGTCTTACTTTCTTTCTTATCCTTTTTAAAAAATGTTTATTTATTTATTTATTTATTTATTTATTTATTTATTTATTTATTATATATAAGTACACTGTAGCTGTCTTCAGACACTCCAGTAGAGGGTGTCAGATTCTGGAGAATCTAAACCCTCTTATAATCTGAATATGATGTACATAAACACAGCCTCATATATACTTCTAAATATTTAAAGCAGTGTGGGCCCACTGAAAGGGCTCAACAATTAACAGCATTGTCTCCTCTTCCAGAGAACCTTGGATCAACTACCAGCAACTATATGGTGGCCCATCTCCAGTTCCAGGGGATCAGACAGACAGACAGACAGACAGAAATAAGGATGGCAGGCCTGCCTGGTCTTACTTTCTTTCTTATCCTTTTTAAAAATGTTTATTTATTTATTTATTTATTTATTTATTTATTTATTATATATAAGTACACTGTAGCTGTCTTCAGACACTCCAGTAGAGGGTGTCAGATTCTGGAGAATCTAAATCCTCTTATAATCTGAATATGATGTTCATAAACAGGCCTCACATATACTTCTAAATATTTAAAGAAGTGTGGGGCCACTGAAAGGGCTCAACAATTAAGAGCATTTTCTCCTCTTCCAGAGAACCTTGGATCAACTACCAGCAACTATATGGTGGCCCATCTCCAGTTCCCGGGGATCAGATAGACAGACACACAGACAGACAGAGATATGGATGGCAGGCCTGCCTGGTCTTTCTTTCTTTCTTATCCTTTTTAAAAAATGTTTATTTATTTATTTATTCATTTATTTATCTATTTATTTATTAGTTATAAATACACTGTAACTGTTCAGACACTCCAGAAGAGGATGTCAGATTCTGGAGAATCTAAATCCCTCTTATGGTCTGCATATGATGGACATAAACACAGCCTCACATATACTTCTAAAAATTTAAAGAAGGGTGGGACCACTCTAAAAGCTCAACAATTAACAGCATTGTCTCCTCTTCCAGAGTACCTGGGATCAACTACCAGCAACTATATGGTGGCCCATCTCCAGTTCCAGGGGATCAGACAGAAAGACATACAGACAGTGCTAAGGATGGCAGGCCTGCCCTGTCTTTCTTTCTTTCTTATCCTTTTTAAAAAATATTTATTTATTTATTTATTTATTTATTTATTTATTTATTTATTTATGCATTTCTTAGATATAAGTACACTGTAGCTGTCTTCAGACACTCCAGAAGAGGGTGTCAGATTCTGGAGAATCTAAATCCCTCTTATGGTCTGCATATGATGTACATAAACAGAGCCTCACATATACTTCTAAAAATTAAAAGATGGGTGGGCCCACTGAAAGGGCTCAACAATTAACAGCATTGTCTCTTCTTCCAGAGAACGTGGGATCAACTACCAGCAACTATATGGTGGCCCATCTCAAGTTCCAGGGGATAAGACAGACAGACAGACAGACAGACAGAGATAAGGATGGCAGGCCTGCCTGATTTTTCTTTCTTTCTTACACTTTTTAAAAAATGTTTATTTATTTATTTATGTATTTATTAGATATAAGTACACTGTAGCTGTCTTCAGACACTCCAGAAGAGGGTGTCAGATTCTGGAGAATCTAAATCCCTCTTATGGTCTGCATATGATGTACATAAACACAGCCTCACATATACTTCTAAAAATTTAAAGATGGGTGGGGCCACTGAGAGGGCTCAACAACTAACAGCATTGTCTCCTCTTCCAGAGGACCTGGGATCAACTACCAGCAACTATATTGTGGCCCATCTCCAGTTCCAGGGGATCAGACAGACATACATACAGACAGACAGACAAGGATTGCAGGCCTGCCTGGTTTTTCTTTCTTTCTTATCCTTTTAAAATAATGTTTATTTATTTATTTATTTATTTATTTATTTATTTATGTATTTATTAGATATAAGTACACTGTAGTTGTCTTCAGACACTCCAGAAGAGGGTGTCAGATTCTGGAGAATCTAAATCCCTCTTATGGTCTTCATAATATGTACATAAACACAGCCTAACATATACTTCTAAAAATTTAAAGATAGGTGGAGCCACTGAAAGGGCTCAACAATTAACAGCATTGTCTCATCTTTCAGACAACCTGGGATCAACTACCAGCAACTATATGCTGGCCCATCTACAGTTCCAGGGGATCAGACACACAGAGAGACAGACAGACACTGTAGGACCCAGAATATGACAAGAAACCCTGAGAAAGGTGGAAAATTAATAATACACTCTGTCGTACCCAGAATATGGCAAGAAACCCTCATAAAAGTAGAAAATTAAAAACTCACACTGAAGGAACCCAAATATGGCAAGAAAACCTGGAAAATGTGGAAAATGAGAATAATCACAGTGTAGGAACCAGAATTCCGAAAAAACTTGAAAAACGTCGTAAATGAGAAAATCACATTTTAGGATCCAGAAATTGGGGAGAAACCCTGAGAAACGTGGAAAATTAAAAATACACTCTGTAGCACTGAGAATATGGCAAGAAACCCTCAACAAAGTAGAAAATTAAAAACTCACACTGAAGGATCCCGAATATGGCGCAAAAACATTAAAAAGGTAGAAAATGAGAATAATCACACTGTATTACCCAGAATTACAAAAACATGAAAAACATCGAAAATGAGAAAATCACACTTGTAGGACCCAAAATACGAAAAAACTTGAAAAACGTGGAAAATGAGAAAATCACACTGCAGAAACGAGAATATGCCGAACAACCATGAAAAACCTGAAAATTAAAAATTCACACTATTGGACACAGAATATGGTGAGAAACCATGAAAAGACTGGACAATTAAAAATTCACACTTCATTACCCAGATATGGAGAGAAATACTGAAAACCGTGGGAAAAAATTCACAATGAAGGACCTGGAATACGGCAAGAGACCCTGAAAAAACATGGAAATGAGAAAATCACACAGTATAACCCAGAATATGACGAAAAAACCTGAAAAAGATAAAATATTAAAATATCACACGGAAGGACCCAGAATATTGCGAAAAACCTGAAAAAGGAGGAAGATAAAAAACTCACACTGAAGGACACAGAATATGGCGAGAAAACCTGAAAAATTAGAAAATTAAAAATTCACACTGAAAGACCCCGAATATGGTTTGAAAACCTGAAAAAGGTGGAAAATGAGAATAATCACACTGTAGGACCCAGATTATGCCCAGAAACCCTGAAAACGTGTAAAATTAAAAAAACATGCTGTAGGACCCAGAATATGGCGAGAAAACCTGAAAAAAGTAGAAAATTAAAAATTCACACTGAAGGACCCCGAATATGGTGAGAAAATCTGAAAAAGGTGGAAAATGAGAATAATCACACTGTAGGACCCAGATTTTGCCCAGAAACCCTGAAAACGTGGAAAATTAAAAATACATGCTGTAGGACCCAGAATATGGCGAGAAACCCTGAAAAAAGTTAAAAATTAAAAACTCACACTGTAGGACCCCAAATATAGCGAGAAACCCTGAAAAAGGTGGAAAATGAGAAAATCACATTTCAGGACCCAGAATAGGCGGAGAAAATGTGAAAAACATGAAAATTAAAAATTCACACTAACGGACCCAGAATATGGCGAGAAAAAGTTAATAAAAAAGTAGAAAATTAAAATATCACAATGAAGGAGCCCAAACATGGCGAGAAAACCTGAAAAAGGTGGAAAATGAGAAAATCACACTGTAGGATCCAGAATATGGTAAGAAACCCTGAAGAAAGTAGAAAAATACAAACTGACACTGAAGGACCCCAAATATGGGGAGAAAACCTGAAAAAGGTGGAAAATGAGAAAATCACACTGCAGGACCCAGAATATTTCAAGAAACACTGAAAAACGTGAAAATTAAAAATTCACACTGTCGGACACAGAATATGGCGAGAAACCATGAAAAAAAGTGGATAATTAAAATTCACACTGTATTACCCATAATATGGGGAGAAATACTGAAAAACGTGGAAAATTAAAAATCCACACTGAAGGACCTGGAATATGGCAAGAAAACCTGAAAATGTGGAAATGTGAAAATCACAGTGTAGGACCCAGAATATGAAGAAAAAACCTGAAAAACGTGGAAAATGAAAAATACATACTATAGGACACAGTTTATGGCGAGAAACCCTGAAAGAGTAGAAAATTAAAAACTCACACTGAAGGACCCCAAATATGGCAAGAAACCCTGAAAAAAGTAGAAAATTACAAACTGACACTGAAGAACCCCAATTATGGCGAGAAAACCTGAAAAAGGTGGAAAATGAGAAAATCACACTGTAGGACCCAGAATTACGAAAAAACTTGAAAATATCGAAAATGAGAAAATCACACTGTAGGACCCAGAATATGCCAAGAAACCCTGAAAACGTGAAAAATTAAAAATACAACGTTTAGGACCCAGAATACGGCGAGAAACCCTGAAAAAATTAGAAAATTAAAAACTCACACTGAAGGACCCGAAAAATGGCTAGAAAGGCTGAAAAAGGTGGAAAATGAGAAAATCAAACTGTAGGACCCAGAATTACGAAAAAAATTGAAAAATGTGGAAAATGAGAAAATCACACTGTAGGACCCAGAATATGCCGAGAAACGCTGAAAAAAGTGAAACATTAAATATTCACACTGTCGGACCAAGAATATTACCAAAAAAAAAAACCTTAAAAACGACGAAAATTAAAAATTTACACTGTGGGACCCAGAATATGGCGAGAAACACTGAAAAATGTGGAAAATTAAATTCAAACTGTAGGAACAAGAATATGCCGAGAAAACCTGAAAAAGTTTGAAAATGAAAAAATCACACTGTGGGACTGAGAATATGACGAAAAAAAAACCTTAAAAACATGGAAAATTAAAAACTCCCACTGAAGAACCTAGAATATGGCAAGAAACCCTGAAAAAGGTGGAAAATGAGAAATTCACACTGTAGGACCCAGAATATGATGAGAAACACTGAAAAATGTTGAAAAATAAAAATTCACACTATAGGACCAGAATATGGAAAAAAACCTTGAAAAACGTGGAGAATTAAAAATTCACACTGCAGGACCCAGAATATGCTGAGAAAACCTGAAAAAGGTGGAAAATGAGAAAATCACACTGTAGGATGGAGAATTGGGGAAAAAAACTTGAAAAAAGTCAAAAATTGGAAAATCGCACAGTAGGAGCAAGAATATGCCAGAAACCCTGAAAACGTGGAAAATTAAAAATACACGCTGTAGGATTCAGAATATGGCAAGAAACCCTGAAAGAAGTAGAAAATTAAAAACTCACACTGAAGGACCCGGAATATGGCGAGAAAACCTGAAAAATGTGGAAAATGAGAAAAACAATCTGTAGGACATAGAAATGCGAAAAAACTTAAAAAAAGTGGAAAATGAGAAAATCACATTGTAGGACCCAGAATATGCCAAGAAACCCTGAAAAACGAGAAAAAATAAAAATATGCTTTTTGGAGCCAGAATATTGCAAGAAACACAGTAAAAAGTAGAAAATTAAAAACTCACACTGAAAGACACCGAATATGGCAAAAAACCTGAAAAAGGTGGAAAATGAGTATAATCACACTGTAGGACACAGAATAGCGAAAAAACTTGAAAAACGTGGAAAAGGAGAAAATCACACTGCAGAACCCAGAATATGCCGAGAAACCCTGAAAAACTAGAAAATTAAAAACTCACATTGAAGGACCACGAATATGGAGAGTTAACCTGAAAAAGGTGGAAAATGAGAAAATCACACTGTAGGACCCAGAATTACAAAAAAACTTGAAAAACGTGGAAAAGGAGAAAATCACACTGCAAGACCCAGAATATGCCGAGAAACACTGAAAAATGTGAAAATAAAAAATTCACACTGTCAGACACAGAATATGGCAAGAAACCATGAAAGAAGTGGAAAATGAGAAAATCACACTGTATTGCCCAGAATATGGCGAGAAATACTGAAAAACGTGGAAAATTAAAAATTCAGACTGAAGGACCTGGAATATGGCAAGAAAACCTGAAAAACGAGGAAATGGGAAAATCACACTGTACGAGCCAGAATATGCAGAGAAACCTTGAAAAACGTGGAAAATTAAAAATACACTCTGTAGGACCCAGAATATGGCGAGAAACCCTGAAGAATGTAGAAAATTAAAAACTCACATTGAAGGACCCCGAATATGGCGAGAAAACCTGAAAAAGGTGGAAAATGAGAAAAGCACACCGTAGGACCCATAATATTACAAAAAAATTGAAAGAAGTGGAAAATTAAAAATTCACAGTGAAGGACCCAGAATATGGCGAGAAAACCTGAAAAACGAGGAAAATTCAAAATTCACACTGTAGGACCCAGAATATGGCTAGAAAACCTGAAAAAGTTGGAAAATGAGAATAATCACACTGTAGGACCAAGATATGCGAAAAAACTTGAAAAATTTCAAAATTGAGAAAATCACACTGTAGGACCCAGAATATGCTGAGAAACACTGAAAAACGTGGAAAATTAAAAATACACGCTGTAGGACCCATAATATGTCGAGAAACCCTGAAAAATTAGAAATGTAAAAACTCACACTGAGGGACCCCAAATATGGCAAGAAAACATGAAAAAGATGAAAAAAGAGAAAATCACACTGTAGGACCCAGAAATATGAAAAAACTTGAAAAATGTGGAAAATGAGAAAATCACACTGCAGAAACCAGAATATGCCGAACAACCATGAAAAACCTGAAAATTAAAAATTCACACAGTCGGACACAGAATATGGTGAGAAACCATGAAAAAAGTGGACAATTAAAAATTCACACTTTATTACCCAGATATGGCGAGAAATACTGAAAACCGTGGAAAAAAATTCACACTGAAGGACCTGGAATACGGCAAGTGACCCTGAAAAACATGGAAATGAGAAAATCACACAGTAGGACCCAGCATATGGCGAGAAAACCTGAAAAATGTAGAAAATTAAAAATTCACACTGAAGGACCCCGAATATTGCAAGAAAACCTGAAAAGGGTGGAAAATGAGAATAATCAATCTGTAGGACCCAGCTTATGCCTAGAAACCTTGAAAACGTGGAAAATTAAAAATACATGCTGTAGGACCCAGAATATGGCCTGTAACCCTGAAAAAAGTTGAAAATAACAAACTCACAATGTAGGACCCCAAATATGGCGAGAAACCCTGCAAAAGGTGGAAAATGAGAAAATCACACTGCAGGATCCAGAATATGCCGAGAAAATGTGAAAAACGTGAAAATTAATAATTCACACTCACGGACCCAGAATATGGCGAGAAACACTTAATAAAAAAGTAGGAAATTAAAAACTCACAGTGAAGGAGCCCAAACATGACCAGAAAAACCTGAAAAAGGTGGAAAATGAGAAAATCACACTGTAGGATCCAGAATATGGCGAGAAATCCTTAAAAAAGTAGAAAAATAAAAACTCACACTGAAGGACCCCAAATATGGCAAGAAAATTCGAAAAAGGTGCAAAATGAGAAAATCACACAGTAGGACCCAGAATTACAAAAAAACTTGAAAAAAGTGGAAAATGAGAAAATCACACTGCAGGACCAAGAATATTTAGAGAAATCCTGAAAAACGTGAAAATTAAAAATTCACACTCCAGGACCTAGAATATGCCGAGAAATCCTGAAAAACGTGAAAATTAAAAATTCACATTATCGGACCCAGAATATGGTTAGAAACCCTGAAAAACGGGAAAATTAAAAATTCAACTGAAGGACCCGGAATATGGCGAGAAACCCTGAAAAAAGTAGAAAACTAAAAATTCACACTGAAGTACCCGGAATATGGCGAGAAAACCTGAAAAGGTGGAAAATGAGAATAATCACAGTGTAGGACCCAGAATTGCACAAAAAAAACTTGAAAAACATCGTAATGAGAAAATCACACTGTAGGACCCAGAATAAAGCAAGAAACCCTGAGAAACGTGGAAAATTAATAATACACTCTGTAGTACCCAGAATATGGCAAGAAACCCTCAAAAAAGTAGAAAATTAAAAACTCACACTGAAGAACCCCAAATATGGCAAGAAAACCTGAAAAATGTGGAAAATGAGAATAATCACAGATTAGGACCCAGAATTGCGAAAATACTTGAAATGTCGTAAATGAGAAAATCACATTTTAGGACCCAGAATATGGCGAGAAACCCTGAGAAACGTAGAAAATTAAAAATACACTCTGTAGCACCGAGAATATGGCAAGAAACCCTCAACAAAGTAGAAAATTAAAAACTCACAATGAAGGACCCCGAATATGGCGAGAAAACCTGAAAGAGGTGGAAAATGAGAATAATCACACTGTAGGACCCAGAATAGCGAAAAAAACATGAAAATCATTGAAAATGAGAAAATCACACTGTAGGACCCAGAATATGGCAAGAAACCCTCAAAAAAGTAGAAAATTAAAAACTCACACTGAAGAACCCCAAATATGGCAAGAAAACCTGAAAAATGTGGAAAATGAGAATAATCACACTGTAGGACCCAGAATAGCGAAAAAAACATGAAAATCATTGAAAATGAGAAAATCACACTGTAGGACCCAGAATATGGCGAAAAACCCTGAGAAACGTGGAAAATTAAAAATACACTCTGTAGCACCGAGAATATGGCAAGAAACCCTCAACAAAGTAGAAAATTAAAAACTCACAATGAAGGACCCCGAATATGGCGAGAAAACCTGAAAGAGGTGGAAAATGAGAATAATCACACTGTAGGACCCAGAATAGCGAAAAAAACATGAAAATCATTGAAAATGAGAAAATCACACTGTAGGACCCAGAATATGGCGAAAAACCCTGAGAAACGTGGAAAATTAAAAATACACTCTGTAGCACTCAGAATATGGCAAGAAACGCTCAAAAAAGTAGAAAATTAAAAACTCACACTGAAGGACCCTGAATATGCCGAGAAAAACATGAAAAAGGTAGAAAATGAGAATATTCACACTATATTACCCAGAATTACAAAAACATGAAAAACATCGAAAATGAGAAAATCACACTGTAGGACCCAGAATATGCCCAGAAACCATGAAAAACGTGGAAAATTAAAAATACACGCTCTAGGACCCAGAATATGGCGAGAAACTTTGAAAAAGAAAATTAAAAATTCACACTGAGGTATCACGAATATGGCGAGAAAACCTGAAAAAGGTGGAAAATGAGAATAATCACACTGTAGGACCCAGAATTGCGAAAAAACTTGAAAAACGTCGAAAATGAGAAAATCACACTGTAGGACCCACAATATGACGAAAAAAAACCTGAAAAACGTGGAAAATTAAAAATACACGCTGTAGGACACAGAATATGTCGAGAAACCCTGAAAAATTAGAAAATTAAAACCTCACACTGAAGGACCCTAAATATGGCGAGAGAACCTAAAAAATGTAGAAAATTAAAAATTCACACTAAAGGACCCGGAATATGGCAATAAAACCTGAAAAAAGAGGAAAATTAAAAATTCACACTGAAGGACCCAGAATATGGCAAGAAACCCTGAAAAATTAGAAAATTAAAAACTCACACTGAAGGACCCTAAATATGGCGAGAGAACATAAAAAAAGTAGAAAATTAAAAATTCACACTAAAGGACCCGGAATATGGCAATAAAACCTGAAAAAAGAGGAAAATTAAAAATTCACACTGAAGGACCTGGAATATGTGAAGAAAACCTGAAAAACGTGGAAATGAGAAAATCACACTGTAGGAACCAGAATATGACGGAAAAACCTGAAAAACGTGGAAAATTAAAAATTCACACTGAAGTACCCGGCATATGGCGAGAAAAACTGAAAAATGAGGAAAATTCAAAAACACACTGTAGGATCCAAAATATAGGCGAGAA